>NW_016690182.1:3177915-3244610 GCF_001604755.1 Lepidothrix coronata
AAAAAAAAAAAAATCAAGCAATCATCAGGTAAAATCAAACAACTGTCCTTTGGGACTGTGTGACTAAGGTAAGAAAAAGCTTTCCTGAAACAAAGAAGCAGTTTCCACTTCCTTCGTGAAAGCAAGCAGGTATCACCACTGATATGCCAAAAAAAAAAAAACACAACCAACCAGAGGATCCAGATTTTGTGACTGTCCTAGCTTTTACAGGACTTTATAAAATCAGAAAGAGTCACTAGGGACTTAATTTTCCTGAATCTTAACACTGCTGTTCACTTTTATCTGTTTACAAACCAATTTTTACTGGTTTTTTTCAATTAAATTCACTTTAGATGCATCATACAATGTAGCACACAGTCAGAGCTGCCTCTGGTGCCGGCAATAACCGGGCACATCAAAACATGAGCAGACAGGCTAAAATTTTCATCATATACCACATGCATCTCAAAAAATTAAACTGCTTTATTACGCCTGGGTCTATTAAAAACAAGTGCAGCAACTCTGAGAACAGCGGACCTCTGAAATAAGGTATGAGAATAAAGCAAATTAACTTTATTCTGAGAAGCTTTTCTTTATTTTTTTCCTGCATTTCCGAAATTGGCTCTTTCCCGTGGAGCACGGAGGGGCTCCGGGCGCTGCCCTCGGCTGCCCTCGCGCGGCCGCGCCCGGGAAACGCAGCCAGGGACGGGAACCTCGCGGGCACTGAACCTGTTAGAGCGGCTCTGACAGAACTGGGAAGCTAAAAGCTTTCTGAAAGCAACGAAATGTACCTGTAGAAGGCCAAATATTCAGCACTGCCAGGCTAAAAACTGACTGGCAATTATTTCACAGATAAATCCAGGAAAAAAATGGGGAAGGGGAAGGGAAGAACTATTTTAAATCCGAACAAGTGAGATACTTTCTTGGTGTTACTTGAGGAACAGAACACACGACAGCCAGACGCACGACCTAACTGATTCATTATTACTGAAGCAAAGGCCTACTGGTACAAAATATATGGATTTGCATTTAAAACAGTATTTAGGACTTCTTTCTCCCATAAACAAGAACATGTTCACGCTGCAACAATACTGTAAAAAAATACATAACCGTCTTCCAAATTCCACCAAGCTGTCCAAGATTCCCAGGAAGCATTGTTGTACTGTCCTCTGCTGGCTTGCTGCAGCTTGTTATTTCCAGTGTAATTTTGTACCAGCTACACAAGGTCAAAAATGGCTGCATACATTACAAGTGGTTCAAGACAGAAGGAATCCCTCATGCAGATTTTTAAAAGAGAATAGAGACTGCAGATTTATCAAGTCGGATAAAAGGGCAACTGCAAGCAGAAACTACAGACTTCGGATGTTTTGGACCTAAAACTTTATATGGAAAGAAAAAATACCTCTCATCTCTATAAACAGGAATCTGTATTATCTCCATTTTCTTCATTATCTTACTTATGCACAAAAGTAAATATGCCAATTAAAAAAAAATGGAAGAGGAAAAAAAAAAAGAAAAAAACCCAACCGAAAAACCCACAAAACTCAAACCATCCAATGCTGACAACTGGTAATGACAACAGAGTCACTGAACTAAGCTCAGCACAACAGGAAATTTGCCTTTTATAATGTGTGTGCACGATTTTTTATTTTTATTTTTTTAATGTTCTTTGCTATCAACCTCTGCAAGGGTCTTTTCCATACCAGATTTGTTTTCTCCTCAGACTCAAAGGTTTTTAATTTTTACATAGCTACATATAAATATTAAGAACAAAAATCCTATAAACTTGCAAAGAACACTGACTATCTTAGAATTTATGAAGCTGAATTACAGCATAAAATATTTCTCCGACTGTACCAATCTGCCAAAATAAGCTAATAAAGACAACTTGAAGATTAAATTCTTTCCACTTAAAATCTGAAGTAAGAGAGTATGGTAACCTTAAGACTGAGTTTACATTATTTCCCTTACATAAGTTAACCTACCGATTCATCCATGATTGAAGCGGGGTCAAAGAAATCTGGTTTTAGTTCCGTTCTTTCTCTCCTGTTCTTTGATGGTGGCTTTAGAAAGCAAACAAATAAACAGGTTAACTGTAATTTCACAAGAAAACCAGAGGTTTTACAGTGTAGTAAGAATTACTGACAGCAGCACAGAGCTCTTTAGCACAGCTCTCTGTAACAATGCAGAGAGCAACAAGAAGGATATTTCTGTTTCCCCAGAAGGAAAATCTGATTCAAATATCTTACTTTAAAAGCAGAAATACAAATCCCAAGTCCACTAAAAACGTAACTAAATCTCTTACTAGGTCTATGTCCATGGTGTCGAAATCCATGCCTTCATTAAGATCTTCAATCCGCCCTTCTGATGACATCATCACATCTTCAACAATTGGCTCCTCATCATCTTCCATTAGACTTGTGCCACGTCGACTGAAACGAAACGAAAAACATTCTGTGTAGCACTAAATCAAGTTAAGTTTTATCTGAATATTTAAAAGGTTAATGCTCAATAAGGAACTGCCAACAAATGATCATTTCTGTTTTATCTAATGGAATTAAGTAATTAAAATAATGCACAACTACTATTAAAGAAAGCTGGCATTTAACCAGCTAGAAGATACTAAGAAGAGTGTGGGAGAATGGCTAACAAAGATAACTGAAATGTGGTACATTGCTAAATGGGGATTCTGAGAGAATTGTTTCTGTGAGAATTGATAAGCAGATCTAAACCACACCTAATTTTGCACTTAATGCTCAAATGAAAAAGAACCTAAGTTTTGCCACTTAAAGTAAAATTTTTTCTGCCTTATGATAAGGCAAGGAAAAATGTCTTTGCAACAAAGTAGATGTGTAAAACCATTACAATATTCCCACACAGTCCTTCATCCTCTTTCCTCACAACTTCTACACACAACATCAAACCTTATGAGAAAAGTAAGGAGTCATTCTATTTTCACTAACTGGTGTCACTGTATTAAAAAAGCCACCATTGAAACTATGTTACATGAAGTACTGATAACAGAACAATTAAAAGTTATTAGGGGGAAGATGTAAAGCTCCTCAATATATATGCCCATGGTTTTAGTTTTTTTTCCTGTAGATCCACACAGTCCTTAGGAAAGCAGAAAACTTCTAAATCTAGTCTTCCCCCCTCAGCTAAACGAGTTCTGGAACATACTTTTATTAACATGCTTGTCAAAATGCACATGTGATGACTCATAATGAAGTAAGTGACACTCCAGTAAAAGTGTATGACCTCTGAAGGACAACACTTGTTTAAAAACATTAGATTGTGTTCATCTTCATCCACAATATGGAGGACTTTGGAAGTGTTTTGTGTGTTTGGGTTGGCAAGTTCTACAAAAACTGATACTACAGGTCTCCTCTCAACTTTGGTTCAGTTTAGGAGAGACAAAGTCTGTACCAATCACAGAAATGCTGAAGACAGCAGCTTCTTTTAAAGGCATACTTGTACATTAAAATGCAACAGAAATAGTAGATTTAAGCTGATCAGAAATTTTCTGCTCCACACACTGAACACCTATTTAAAAACTTGTTTGCAGTGTTCTATTTCTAAATACGATTCTGGAGTTAGGAATACATAAAGATGATGTTTCACATGTATTAACTGCATCTATCTGCTACAGATAACACTGCTCAACAACCAGTTCCCTTTATTACATGGCTCACTACTATTCAATTTTTCTGGAATCTCAGTTCCAAAATAAGCAAGAAATGCCACGTTCATTTACCACCGCTTTTCTAAGGCAACTTTACATTTCAGGACACAGAAAAAAACAAGGTAAGAACTAGAACATGGATCCCTCTTAAAAGACACAGGTGTAACACTGCATTTAATAAACCCTCCCCAAACCACTGAAGGAACATTTCACTCTCACTCACATGGCGTGTTGCAAGTTGCTTCTCAGCTTGACGTAGTTCATCGCTGCCCTCTCCTGTTGTTGTCGCGCGGCTTCTTCCTGTTGCCTTTGAGCCAACATCCACGTTACTTGCGTGCTTAAAAAGACCATTATTCTATTTTAAACATGTACTGGTTTTGTGTATGAACACTAACACAAAGCAGACCTACTCATCTACGTACTTGTAATCGAGGGGAGCTTGGTGGTGCTCGGGCTGCATAGGATAGACACCCATGTAATTCTCGTCAGGTCGCAATCTCTTGGGCTCCCTCATTATTGTGGAAGTCAGCTGAGGTGTCTGCATCATGACTGGTGTGTGCATCGACTGCTCCCTGTTCAGCCACATACTGTCACTACTGCTGCTTTCTTCAGCTGAAAGGAAATGTAGTAAGAACATCAGTAAAGTTTTTTTCAAGCTACTCTAAAACTGAATGTTTAAACACAAGTTACATGCGTGTCCTTTCTGCTTACTGAGAATAGACTGCTTTACTTTTTACCACCAAGTTTTACATGTGCCTCAGAAGGCCTGGATTTATAATCACTGGCTGCAGTATTTAATACACTTTTCTATTCTGCGACTTAACACAGTGTAGTGCCTTTATTTCCTCTCGTGAATCAAGTGTTATTTTATTCAGAATCTTCAAATGAACAGCTTTCCCACTAAGACACAGACATGTACAGAACTTATCCTGTTTTAAAAAAATACATTGGAGTATTTCAATACACTCCTGCTAACAAACAGAGAACAACATGTATACTTTATATGAATATCTACTCAAGTAAATTTTAAGATGAGAAAAGTTCTACCTTCAGGTACTTTCCGCTTGCCTGTTGCTGGCTTTGTCTTCTTATTTCTTACTGTAGATCCTCGACTACTAATACCACTAATCACTGACATAGTATCATCATCCCCACCAGCTAGTAAAGAGTTTCTGTAGGACATGAGAGGAAGCCACACATCTTCTCTTCGTAGAGACATCTGAAAGGTCATGAACTTCTCCAAGTAAACATACCTTTAAATGGAAAACATAATTACCAAGATGCAAAATATCTGTAACAAGATGTTAACACATCAAGATAATTAACTACTAAAATTAACACCCAATGCTCCTCATCTAGTTAACAAAAAGGCCTGACAACAGCAAATCCACAATGTGATTTCTGTTCATCCACTATAAAATGAAAACAACAAGGACAAAAACAATTTTCCCTCTGTTATTATATTTGATTCCACCTGAGGTGAATACAATACACATAAATATTTATTCTGATGCATGCCTTTTGTGGTTATGATCATAAATATCAAGAATACTTTAAAAATACTTACACTGTTCTTTTGTCTTGTCTGAGAAGCTTGGAGGAGAACTCACTCAGGATATCAAGAAATGCCAAATTTAATGGCGGGTGGCTCTCACCTTGTGGATTAGGCTCCTTAAAAGCAAATTCTATGCCATCCCTAAGAAAAAGTTAAAAATGAAGTCACAAAAAGCACAAACAATAGAAAAAGTTCTAAGCACAGTGAGCTATAAGAACTGAACCTCTCTCCTTTATGTTAAGAAAGCAATAATTTGTTTCCATATTCTGTCAAAAAAAGTGAACAGTGAATCCGGACACACTTTCTGTCATGCCACTTTACTCTGCATTGCAAGTTTTCTGCATGAGACCAACATAACCACCACTGACAGTGAAGTGGATCAGTTCTTACTGTTGTGGGTAAGACATTAAAAATACTTTTTCATTATAGCATCACCACTGCTATCATTTACAGGCTTAAAAATGATGCTGGAGAACACCAACAACATTTAACATTTGGGTTTTACTCAGAAACAAAACTACAGTCATCTCAATTCATAAACTGGCTGTATCATCTCTAGAGCTGATGCGTTTTGTACTACCAAACTCACTTTGAAAGACTGAAAAGATAATTTTCTGTTAGTGTTTACAAAAATGGAAGTAATACAAAGCCCACAATTACTTGTGTAACATAGCAATAGCTTCTCTTGTTTTCAACTGATCCAATCCAAACGTTAAAGCAAAACGTCGAGCAAGTTCCTTTATGCCACTGAATGTTGGTGAAGATCTGTCGAAATTATAACCATTTTCTTGAATCATTTCATTGAAAAGCTGTATGAAATGAGAAGGGAAATTCATGTATTTAAAGATTATGTCAAACTTTGGACCAATACACACAGAGTTAAGCTGTAGTAAAAAACTATATTTTACAGCTTCCCCCCCTTAATTTCACAACACCAAGAGACAAACATGGAAGTTTAGGACAACTAAGTCAAGGCTATGCTTGAGAAGTTTGCACTTCAGAGTTAAACCCTGAAATGCACACTGTCCAAGCACACAGGAAGTTCTCCACACAAGGAAGATCATTTACTGAAGAGAGCATTAAATCATGTTTTAATATCGAGTATGTGTGAAGCCCCTACCAAACATTGATACTGAATTACTAACACTTCCCATTAATTCTCAGGTTAAAAAAAAACAAATCCAAAACCAGAAAAACACATCAAAGCAAAGCAAAATAAAACAAACCCCCACAAAAAAAAAAACCACAATCCCCCACCATGCAGGCAGGAAGTGTTTTCCCTTGGTTATCTGTTCACAAGTAAGTAAACTCTTAGTTAAACTATTGTTTTAGACTTATGAAGGTGTCACAGTTATTGATTTTGTATTTATTGGTCTCTCACATAGACTTTTCATAGCACAATATTTGCTAAGCATAAGAAGACTTCTGCAGTCTTTCAAAGAGTTGTAGAAAATGTGTTTCAGTTTAGACCTATTTATTGCCACCTTCTATAAGAATTCCTTCATCAGTACCTCACACCAGTTATTAAACAGGACATGATCTACAGTGTGGAATTCATTCATAAAAATATTGTAAATTCTTACCTGTTGCAAACTAAGAATAAGTGTCTTAGCACACTGGATTTTGTCTATCTGTCTTGTTTTGCTCATCGTTTCTTTAATAATATCACCATAGTCATTGTAATACTACAAAAAACAAGAAAAGAAAAACATTAGCTTTCAATATTAGCTGAAAACATTACAACTACTGAATTCTTCTGAAAATAAAATCTAGGATCTGCTATTAAAAACATGAACATTTCTTTTCATTCTTGTTGTTCGTATTACTTTAGAGGCAGAATGACCTATTTATCTTCAAGGCCATGACACATTTGTTAATGACACGTGTTCACCCCTTTAGGGTACAAGATTAAATTCTAATCTTTTTAGTAACTCCTGGAACTCTGGTGGGGAGTTTTCTATTTTCTCTGCTGAAAAGAGGCACCTACAGACAGCATCACAGCTGAAATTTTTCCAATGAAGACAGTTGCCTGTTCAGTTCTTTAAGTATTTCAGGTTTAATAAAGACCCAATTAGTTATTTAGAGATTCAAAATATATGTAGGGCACTCAGACAGATAAGAGCAGCCTGCCCAAGTTTTAAATTTTTTAAGGTAATCACCAAGGAGCAAAGCTTTATCATGTTCACAGAATGAGAACTCATACTATTGCGCAGCTGTGAATCCCAGGAGCCAAAAGGGGTTTTTATATTTAAGAAAGATTGAAACAGATATAAAGGTAACATGGGGAGAGTGGGACTCAAAACTTGTTTCTCTTCTACAAAGTTTAAACTGAAATTATTTGATGAGGCTAGACATTAGAGAGGATCTTTGGGAGAAGATTCTCAAAAGGCCTGCTAAACTAATAACTGATTTAAAAATATACCATCAATCAGGATAAGAAAATAAATCTATTAAAAACAACATAAAAAAATAATGAGCAAGTTTCTTTCCTCCCTCCCTACCACCCCCACACTGGAACTGTGAAACTTATCTCAGTCATTTTTACCCCTGCATACAGAAAAAGAACTTTTAAAGGCCTACAACTCTGGAGTTTTGAATTCTTCACATTTTGAATCAGTTATCTTGTAAGGTAAAAATTAAATAATAGTTTTAAAATCCACAGCTACCATATTCTAGTAGTTTTACTAACGATCACTAAGCTTCAGATTTACCTTCATATATTGCTTGAAAATGTCTGCAGCTGTGTTCATTTCCACCACAGTATATACAATGAGCTTACAGAAAGCTGCAAGTAGATTTCTTCTTTTGTGCAATGCTTCAATTTTGCTTGCTTCATCATCCTGCTGTCCATCTGGAAGAGTTCAGAACATGACAACTGTCAGGTTTAAAGGCTTCATATTTAAGCATTTATAGATAAAAGTGATAGGGCTAGTGGTCAGGATTCAGAAAAATCAGATTTCAATTCTGGTGGCAGTGCACTTCATTGTCCACTGTCAAGTCTCTTCCCCGATATCACTGTGCCTATTAAACCAAACCTTTACTGTGATTATCCTACATGTTCCCAAACCAGCAAATGCTTTGATCAGCTGCCGACATTTAAAAGCCAAACCTACCCCTGTGCCCATGCACAACCCTCAGCGACAAAAAAACCACCACACCAAAACACCACAAAATCCCACCCAAAACCCAGAAACGCACAGGCAAATACATATTAATTACAAGGTAAATAATGTAAAGGGAACATAAGTTTTGTACAAACCTGCACTATTATTATCGTCATCCTGATCAATGAAGACATGATCTAAAATAAAACTGAGTAGTTCAGACTGCAATGAAGAATCAGGAGTGTAAACAAGTGGCTCCAACATGTCACGTCCTCCTGTCATAATCTGATGACTGAAGATCATCAACACATCACACAGAATTGTGAAAGCCTGTTAAAAAGAAACGTTAGTAAATACTTGCTTAGAAAGTCGATTTTATTTTGAATAATGTATTTGCAGTTGACAAAATACTTAAGAGCCCATCAGTGTACATAGGCCAGTGAAGTTCTGAAGAACCACAGAGGCCTCCTGGAAGTCAAAATGTGCACAGCTTCTTGCAGCAGGTTCCTATGTCAAGTCTGGGTCTCCAAATAAAAATACTGCACAGACGAAGCCAACTAAATATATGAAAACATTGTGAGATTAAAACATGAGGAGCCTGAAACTCCAGAATTCTGCCTGATGGATACTACACTAGGTCACTAGGGACACCAACCATAACAATCTCCTTTTTGCTTTCTTTTTTTAAAATTGTTTTGATCACATTTGTAGAACATCTAATAGCTGAGGTCATTCAACCCCTTTAAATCATAATGTCTTACTTCCAGAAGTCCAACCACCTTTGTTTTGCTGGCTAACTTGTGTATCTGATGTCAGACTTAAATATCTGTACTCCACCTTCCTGGAAAGTTCAAATGTCTCAGTACCTGACACAGACTGACACTCTTCAAACTGAACAGACCAAGGCAACTCTAATCTCTCAAGTACTTCCATGAACAGATCTGTTCTCTAACTCCTCAAAGTGAATATTACTAATTTCCTGGTCACAATTTCCTGCTCCTCTGAAGTCCCTTCTGCCCCTTCATGACATTAGAGAAGAAAAGTGGAACCAAGGCTACTGTACCCTATGTGACAGGTACCCTGTGTAACTGGGTAGTTCTAGTTTCTAGAGCATTCACCAGACTGAGAGTTATACAGCTTTTTAAAGAGACCTACTCATAGCCTCAGTAATTTTGTTACTTGCACTTTCACACCCTACACCTTGTGACTATTATACCAGGCAGCTCTTTCACACAGAACACATCTATTAAGTTTCAGGGATATTCTTGTTCTAGCAAGAGTTTCAAAAGCTGCAATTGTGCGACTCAGTGGACCAGATTTTCAACTTCAACCAGGTTATTATTATCTTTAGAAGCAAAGAGGCTCCTGGTTTTCCATTTGTTTAATTAAACCGTCTACCTAGAAGATAATTTGGTCCTTCCCCTATAGAGAGATACTGCCCTTCTTTTTTTTCATCTTAGCATTCTCAAGATTGTTAAAGGCATTTACTTAGAATTAACCCTGCTATCAGTAACCTGT
The DNA here is from genome assembly GCF_001604755.1 of Lepidothrix coronata. Lineage (NCBI taxonomy): Eukaryota > Metazoa > Chordata > Aves > Passeriformes > Pipridae > Lepidothrix > Lepidothrix coronata. The sequence continues at coordinate 3,187,754 of NW_016690182.1, forward strand.
TCTCTTCACTGGGACTTCAAACTCCTGTGAGTGAAATGACCAAAGAACTATTTGACCACAGACTGGAAGAGACTCAGTCCCTTAAAGTATTTAACCTTTTCTTTTGACCCTGTTATCCTCAGAACAAGTGTTTCCCAATATGATGTATCAATTCTTTTTGAAACAGGACAAAAAAAATACAGAACAACCCCCAAAAACTTCATACCAGCATTTCTGAGAGAGAGAGAGAGAGAGAGAGAGAGAGAGTGTATTAATGGTTCTCCAGTGGATAAGCACACAAATATAATTGTAGAAATGTGGGAAAGTAAAAGCATTCAAAGACAGAACTAAAAAAATAACTTCTCTCAAATTGCTGTCCTTAGCTCTTCCAGTTTTGAGCCTATGAACCCAACGTCAGCTCCACAGGAGATGTGTGGGCATGAGCACACGGTAAGCAAGAGATTTGAAATGGAACTCTCTCACTTGAACTTAGAAACCAGGTTTCTACAGTGCACCTGCAAAGTCATTATTTAAAGAAACAAAAAGCCCTTTGGAATAAAAGGTTTTGCTGCCTAAAATTACTAGAAAGAATCCAGTTTCAATTGATTCTCAAATCCTACCTCCATTACCTGAGGAGGGCAAGCATACAAGTACCGTGTGTATTCACACTCCAAGGGCGTTCAGCCTGAACATGCAGGACACACCACATTCCCACATAAGTACCAAAAATTGCTTTAGAAGTATAATATTAGAAGACTACCAGTATAAACAACAGTCACTAACCTGTTCCTTAACAGCAGTGTTTACATTGGTCAGGTAGTGTTGACAGATTTGACAGAACACTCTCATCTGCTTCTTCAGACGTAGAAGATCCTCCTTCAAAGAGAATGATTTCATGTAACAGTTTAACTTTTTGATTTTATAGTCACATTCAGTGCATGAATTTTCACAGAGTATTCCACCACAGACCTCCTGTGTAGTGGTAACATTTAAGTCCAGTGCATTATTCAAAAATTACTATTACAAAAAAAAAAAAATACCAAGCAGCAATTTCCTCACTTTGGTCATCCTGTGTGGTGCAAAACAAAATGGCAGTTGGGATGAAAACCACAAAGTTATTTATTAAAAAAGTAGTAACAAACCCCCTCAAAATCAAACCTAAAAAAACCAAACACCTGCCCCCACCCAAAAAACATTCCAGAGCATAAAGTATTTTCTCTTTAAAATATCTGTATTTTCAACCTAGAGGACAGATTTCAGGCAGCTGCTTATAACTAAAAAAGACCAGGCTACATGGTATTATTTTATTTTTTTAACTCACTGCTTGGGGATAAAGTAGAATATCAGATGAGAGTTGGCGTTTTCTTCCCTCATTCATTGGAAAACAAAACTTCCCAAAAAGCACATTTCTGAGCAAATAAAGTATCAGATTGGTAGAAGTCCCACCCACATGTGTGACACACTTGGTGTTACTCAATCACGTGAAGATTGTAGGCCCTGTAGAACTGGGGAAGTGATAATACAAAACACCAGCTGTGTAACCAGCATCAGCCCAAACAAAGATGAACTACCCCTGAAAGAAGTTTAAGAACTCTCCCTGCAATCTAAACTGAAACAAGGCTCTTCCTTCAAGAAAGCAGGTACAACATATGATTTAATCTCAACGGGAATCACAAAAGCAACAGCTGCTTCTTGACAGGAATCTAAGTATAAAATTATTTTAGAACACCTTTCCCACATAAAAACTTTTGTCTCAGATTACTACGCTGTTGTTAAGAGAACTACACATGGGACTATTTTCTTTCTTTCATACAGAATTATTTATTTACATTTTTATTAAAATTGAACTATCTATGTAGTCTTTAATTTAGCAGCCTGTATTATGAAGCTAATTCCCATACTTAGTCAACCTGTTCACAAGAGCACACAGTTAACACCTAATATTGTCAGAGAACAAAACACTCCAAACCAACCAGCAAAAAAACAAATAAACCAATCAACCAAGCAAATCTTTAGGCACAGTACATTTCTGTCACTTCTGGTTCTCTGTCTATTTTTTGCTGTTATATTCCACTGTCAGAAGTCAATGAAACTTCTGTAGGTACCTGATATATTTGGCAGCAGTCAAGCAGTTAAATAAAACAAAATAGTTGTAGTTCAGAAGTTAAACCTAAAAGCTTTAATTCACAAAAATTTATTATGTAGAAGCAGAAAAAAGTCTTAATAAAGGACAAGTTCTCAAATAAATTATTTTCATTCCAGGTGAAAGTACTGAAAATTACATTTTACTGCAAAACAGCTAAGTTAACCTTTATTTCTAAACTGTACTGTCAGTATTTCACTCAGCTTCTGCCATCAGGCTTGTGATAAAGCTTTAGTCACTATTACAAAAACCTCAAGACTGTTTACCCTGTAAAGAATAAGCTAACAAAGCCTCCAAATCTTTCACACAGGTAAATGCTTCTCAACAATCTGTCTCCACTTCCTATCTGATATTTGGGGTTGGAAATGTGTAAAGCCATTAAAACACAGACGGGCAAACTAGCCAGCCAGTGTTCAAGCTCACAAGTAGTTAACACACCTTCAGACTGTAATAACTCACTGGACTAATGAAGTCTCAACATGATAGGGGAAAACCACCATAATCTGGCACAGGTGTTCTCTGTTATAAAATCATTAGTTACAGAGCATGATTTTCCACTCCTGCATCTACCAGGAGCTCCAACTACCACACCCTAAAATGAAAATAATTTTAAAAGAAAAAATGTATACATCCTCACATTAAAATGAATTATTAATTAATCTTATAATATTAATGCCATGAGTTCTCTTTGTTATCTCCCTGGTAAACTGTGGCAGTCATGTACATTACTTACAAGTATGGCAATCAAAGTGTTTAAAAAACTTGAATTCACTTAACCCATCTTTCTTTATGTCAGAGAGGAGATAACAGTAACTCTAATAACAAAGTGCAACTCCAGCATAAATTTCCAGTAAAAGAGCACTCTTCTTTCAGGACTGTGGAGAGCTTCCAGTATGTTTGATTATAGTGGGGGGTTTTTTCAAATTTAAAAAAATCATCAAAATGTTTCAGCACTTACAAACTCCACCCTAAACCATCTAGCCTTTCAAAAAACTTTTTTTTCATGAGGCAGTTCACACAGCCAACCATCTGATCACCCCCTTCAAGCAATGCTGCCCAGTGGATACAGGAAACCTTAATCCTTCCTCCAAGATTTTTCAAGAAGTGAATTTAGAAAGATGACATTTGCAAGAGCTTTGCCCTTCAAGATTACTATACATAGAACCAGAACAGGCCCTCTCATCACTCCCTCAGAAAATCTCAAATTTAACTTCATCTTCTTGTGCCTTTATTTAACAACATATTTAAAAGACTGATGAAGAGCAAAGTGGAATTGCAACATAGTGACCAATAAGAATACTATGACAGTGTGCAAATTCTTAGATCTCACTGACTTGTCACAGGTAGTTCAGTTTGTAAACAAATTCAAACTCACTACTTGAGAGTAGTAAAACTGACCACACTGTTTTATAATTTGCAGTCTACCCCTCCTTAGCATTGTTATTATGCCTGATATCATATTTATTTACAATTACTTTAAAATTCTGTCAAATTAAACATAATGCTGTCATTCAGATAATATAAACATAACAAGTGAGGTAAACACCAGGTTTGTAAGTCAAGCATTTAACTGCTAAAACTATGAACTTGAATGAACTTACTAGAAAAGCAGAATTAGGCAGATACCACTATAAAGAAAATTCTTAGTCTTAATTAATTCCATCACAGCTCTCAGTTGATGACACTGCAGCTATGTACAAATGTTTATTTACTAATACAACAGGAACAAGGCATACCTTTGTGGAACTGCTTTCAGTAACTTTTGCTAGCTGCCAAAGGATTACATAATGAGTACACTGCAGTGCATGAATAACAATCTGAAATCAAAAGGGGAAAACGCATTAGATGACAAAGGCCAAAAAAAAGACAGCAACAAAAGCTATTTGTTGTTGTGCCTGAAGAACACATTTTAACTACAGACCTGTTCTGGCATGTCTCCATTTTCAATGCCAGTTTTCAATAACTTGTAGTTGCAGCCAAACAAGTCCCATCTTGATAGGTCATGAGCACTGGAAGCATCAGAAATGAAGCAAAATGTAATTTAACTAATACCATTTCTGCAATTTGAGGTTAACAACTACTAAAAGCTTAACTGGCCTAAAAAAAATAAATTAGTGGAATAAAGACCCCAATCATAAATACCTCCCTCCCAACCACCACCAACACACACAAAAAAAAGCAAAGCAAAAAACGCCCATGAAGTTGCATTGAAAAGAGATATCAAATTAAAAACAAACAAAAATAATGCCCTACACCACGAACCCCAACAGGTGTGTGCAGAACTTACTTGTGAAAAGCAGTGATTCTCTTCAGTGTTGACAAGACTTGATATGCATCATCTTCATCAGGTTCCTCCCCCTATTTAATAATTACACAGTGAGATATTTCAAACCTTCTAAGCAAACTGGGGAGCTTACTAAAACCAAACACAAACTGGAGGGTGTGATGGGGTGGGGACCTGATTCTAAATTATTTATCAATGTCATATTTGCTTTCAGAAGAGTTAGAGAGATAAGGCATCAGTTCAGGTCTAGAGATGGACTCAATGATCATAAAAGGTCTTTTCCTACCTAAATGGTTCTCTGATTCTATAAAATAGCAGCAGAAGGAGAAAGAGGGGAGGGGGAAGGGAGAAGGGGGGGGAAAAAGGGAAGTCTAGGATAGCAGAATACAATGTATAATGTAGGTGCTTCTATTTTCTCTGAAGAATCCAGCAGAGGCCACTGTCAGACAAAAGACACTGGACTAGATGGGCCACAGGTCAGTACTTCAATCTTACTTTAATCACAGAAAAAGGTCTTTGACAGAGGTAAGAGAAGTAGTTTGTTCTAATCTTCCCACAAGTTCTGACAAACTTGCATTTAGTGAAAGAACAGGAGTAAAAAGGAAAGGGTCCAAAAAGTATCTATTCATACATAGGATAAACTATCTGAGGTCAAGAAACTCCTCCTCAGTCGAGCAGAGATAATGCAAGTTTTACTGTTCTGTAGTTGCACAACCTTGTCAAAGAACTATGGATTTCAACACTTACACAGAGTATTTGCCATTTTCCTTCAAGCCAACTGACATCTCATTTCCTTGCTTTACACTCATTCTTTCTTTTCCTCGCAAAGGGAAACAAAAGGATAACAATTCTTGTCTAGGGTTTCTAGACTGGAGTCCTAGTTCAGGACAAAGAGCAAGAGAAGAAAAGGAGCAGAACCTGATAAACTATGTGTACCTAAGAAGTGTGGAGAATGAAGTTGTCAAAAAGACACTTCCTATGCTCCTTACCACCAATGAGGAGGAGAAACAAGTTCTGTCTGAATGTCAGAGATCCCATATAGTGAAGTTAAATACTCCAACAGAAAATTCTCACTTTTCAGATCAGTACAGTGTGGGAACAGTTATTTTTAAGCTACTAACTGCATCTGCTTGCACTCAGGAAGGGAGGGGGAGTGTTTTCTAGAGATTTTGATATTTAACAACAGCAACATGCAATCACAGGCAAGACTAGCAACAGTAGTACATCTGAGGAGAATCCTAGTGGAATCACAATACTACAAGTATAAAAAACATAAGCCTCAAAACCTAAGAATAAAAAGTTTATGTAATTTCATTGTTCATCTGAAACTTATCTCAAATTTCCAAAAGACATTTGTCAAAAGGAGATCAAGCATAAGACTACTGCCCTAATACACAAGAATAGCCTGTGTTTACATAATCACAGCAATGATACTGTTGTGTTATTGCACTTGACTTAACAGTTTTGAAAGTCAGAGGGAAGCTCCCATCCCTAACTCATTGACTCACAGAGGAAGGCAGAAAAACATACTGGAAATATTTACAAGGGCAGGAAAAGTTGATCTTGCACATTAAAATACCTCTTGCAGGAAGTCCTCAAGAAGTCGATTAAACTTGTCTGCCAATTCATCTATTAACTGACTTCTTGCAATGTCAACCCTGTTAAAGATTGTGAATTCTTCATTACAGAGAGCGTGGTACGTTTTGGAACAGGCTTCCAAAACATCTATATCTGTGTGTTTCTCCACAATATCCCGGATTTGTCGCAGTAAGGCATCCAAATGCTACAAGGAAGATGAGCCATAGGAAAAAAATATGTAGTCATATATATACACACACAAAAGACTTTTAATAAACCTTAAGTAATTTTAAAAGGTAAATTCAATTTATTACTTTTGTAACTATGATACAGAACACAAAACACAGAAAGCCAGTGAAGCTTCTGAGAAATTAAAAGTCTACTTATCAAAAAATAAGTAGGAGTTTGTCAAAGACCCAAGATTCACAGCATTTTAAAAAGTCATTAAAAATTTGCAAGTGTCTGCATGGTTTTATCTAATTTGAATTTCCACTGACAACTGAACAATACAGAAGAATTTACCTCCTACTCACACAAACATTTATACATGGTCTTAAAAGCTGTATAACTGAAGATTTAGTTTCACAGCATTCTAGTGTTGGCACTGGAGCCAACTTCAGTCGTTCTTATGGGCCTCCCCTCAACCTGAGCTGCTCTCTAGTGCTCCATCACTGCTGGCTATGCTGTCAACTACACAGTTTATCACTTTTTGACTCTAATGATTTCCAATTGCTTCACAATGCAATAGCACATCTGAGGACGAGAAAAGAGAGATGAGAAGAGCTTCACCAACTTCATCATCACAGCACTTACAATGAAAGCAGTAACTACATAATTTGGGACATGGTAGTCTTCCCCTTTTCCACGCAATGAAGATGGTGGTTTACTAGTTTCAGTGATCGGAAAAAGAAATAAGCTATTTCTACAAACTTTTATCTGCCAGGTAGCATACCTCAAACATGATCACAACCCAACAATACATGTTCTCAAATAAAGTTCATCTAAGTGGCAAGATTTTCTGTTAAAACCTGCCAGACAGGCCTTAGAAAACTCAAAATTTCAGTATCTCTGACAACAGCAGCCAGTCACAGCTCTGAAGTCCAAGTCTCATTCTCAATAAAGGTTACAATAAATAAAGTCTCGTTTACACAAAAAACCACATCTAGAATGGTGACAGAAATTCCAGTGACTAAGTCTAAATTCTGGGATTTTTCCTTTTGTCTTAAGTGTTACTGAATGTTACCTTACCTTTTCTAATCGTCCTGTTGTATAAATTTCCAAATCAAAGTACTGTGGCAACTGCAGTAAGTTGGTGACTTTTTCTGCATCTACAGAATACTGTAAAATTGGCAGGGAAATGAATTTAGTTGAAAAAGTCTTGGACAAAATAATTCATTACAGAACGAGCAAAAGGCTAGTAAGAAAAAAAAAATACTTGTGGCAAGCCATACCATTAATTACAGAAACTATACTTGTAAACATTTCAGCAACAGTCCATCAGCAAGAAATGGAATTAAACCCACCTTTGCTAGCAACTGAGGGAGTGCCACTGCAAAAAGTTCAGTAATTTTTGTCCTGTCATCCAGTTGGGTTTTCTTTTCCTTTGCTGTCAGCACCTAAAACATTGGTATTGTCAGGATTTTACAGCTAAAAGTTCTGGAGCAAAGTTTCACTATCATCAATGAAATGATGATTAGGTACACAGACCTCCAATATCACTGTAAAATACCAATGAAAAGCAAGAGAGGGGGGCATGCAATTTCAAAAAAAAAAACCCAAAAAAATTCAGCATTCAAAAATGCAATTCAAAATTAGACCTCATGCTATGATTAAGATTATAGTGAAAACAGAAGTGATAATCTAGAATGATTTTTTAAAGGTATTTTCCTGCAACAAAATACCATGACTGGAATGATAATGAAAGAACAGCAAACTCCTCTTTTTAACGGTATTTACCCAATTCATATGCCAATCTAATCTTCATACAAGGTTTCAATCTGTACCTAAATGAGTTCCTTACCAAAAAAAGCACCAGTCTTGAGAGCAGTTCTCTTCCCTGTTTAATGCCTCAGTAAAAGAGGGCTGCCTAAACTAAAAAAGCCAGTTGGTGGACTGTCCTCCTTCCAAGACACTATGGAGTGTATTTTTCTTTCCCTCATTTTGCTCTTGCTCACTGAAAATAGTTTTAACTTTTTCCAAACATTGATTTTTGTCTTCCTTTCCAAGCAATACTGCTTTGAAAATCAATTTTATATTACCTTTAATAGTACAAACAAATGCAGCAGTTCAAACAGCATTAAGCAAATGCCAAAGTCCAGAAAAAGTGAACTAGCCAGGGCAGTTGGATACTGGAGGCTGTGGAGACCAAAGCTGAACTTCCAAACTCACTCCCTTCAGCAGCAACAGCCTACAACCTTTTCCTTCTTCCCACAATGTCCCCACAGAGCCATTCCCACATCTCTAGATGAGTAGCTTTTTGCTTCCTACCCTTTTTCCTGTTCCTCTTCCCACAGGAGGATGACATTCAGCCGCTTGCCGAATTGTACAAAGCATTATTTCGATCAGTGCACTTTCCTGTCTATCCGTTAAAGCTGAAATTTAAGAAACAGATGTTAACACACAGCTTGATTTTTCATCTTCCACAAGGATCAAAATATGTTTGGGTTTTTTAAAGGAAGACAGACAAGACATTTAGGCCAACAGCTCATTTCCAGAGGTGGGGATGGCAGAGGGGATAGAGAAAGTAAGCACCTTATAAAACAACAGCAGGAAATATTTAAAATTGAGAGAATATCCCTGGATGAGTCACAGGACAGGATGAAACAGATACCAAGTTTTATAATCATTTTAGTTTCTTTTCTTTTTTTCAGAGGTCCATTTACTGGGACCTATGAATTACAAAATTATGCCAGGGGTTTTGTTTGGGTTTACTGTCATTAAAGAAATTACAGTATTTCTCTATGGTAGTTGTAACACTCAATAAATGAACCAGTTTCACAAGCAACTTAGTTTCTCTGATGTCGAAAGTGCAGCCTGAACTTGTGGAACAACAAGGCAGTGGGACTGCACGCTTATTCCTTCTCTTTTCTTCCCACCATTATTCTTTTGTCTCACTCCCATACCAGAAGTGATCTCTTTCTACTCTTCCCTACATTTTACAATTGGCATTACTGATTGATTTCTCATAGTCATGGAAACACAGAGAATATATGGAGACTCATAAATGTGAACATCTTATTTCCTTATACATCAAGAGTAACAGAAACTGCACAGGAACATAAACAAAGATCTAGAAAAATCTCTTACGTTCTTCTCCATTGAGAGGCTCCTCCAGCAGAAGACTGTTCATACATTCCCAGTCCTTCAAGAGGTCTGTTGCACAGTCCCACATGCTGTCCACAAGATAAGCAGCATGTTCGTGCAACTAAAATGAGAACAGATTAAGTATTTGATCAGCAATAAAGTTCATAATACAGGGTATTTCTTGCACTTGGCTCCTGCCTGTGGTAAAAACACAAAGCAAGTTTTGTGAGCTCTCTGGTTAAACAGAAGACTTTCTTCCCCAATTAACTTTAAAAGATGAATCCAGACCAACTGCTACAAAGAGCAGGGCTACAATATCTGTCAGAACTTGTGAGATAGGTGGGTAAGGATTGTGGTTGTGGGGTTTTTTTGTTCTGTTTCACCACCACCCCCCTTTTAAATCTCCTAAATCACAATTTCTTTACATCTATACATCAGCATGTAGAATGACAGAATATTTGTCAGAGTAGAACTCACAACCTGTCTCAACACTGTACTGACAGATCCTTCAAATAAAAACAACCACGCAAAACAGTCTTTTAACTCCCAGGTTGCTCAAATAACAGGAAAACCCGGACAGATTCATGCTTATTAATCAATGAGTGGGGAAGAGAAAAACAAGAAAATGAAATTTAAAAAAATTAAAATGAACCACAACAACAACACAAAAACCACACACACCACAAAAACAAGGATATCCCCGGAACACAACTTACTTCACTTTCCAAAAAGAAAAACACTAATGTCTTCACAAGATTAGCATTCGGACTTTGTCTTCCTCTCCTTTTAAGTATTCCATCATCTTCAGCATCTCTGCGGCTGAAAAGCCTAAAAGAAAAATTATTTCTTGACAAGTTTCTTCTCCATTGCCTTTGCCACAGTCAATTCACATCAAGACACTGTTTTTTACACACTTAATACCTCGTTGCTCAGCTCCACGTTCTATTTTGAAAGGAATTAATTTGGGACAAGTATCATTTGAACAATTTCATATATGCTGAGTGGATATTTCGCTGACTGTTTCCAGTGGAATGCATAATTATAACAAAATGCTTTACAAACATCAGTGATAATTGCAGGTGCTTGAGGTCCTATGCTCCTCTTTAGCTAACTATGTTTTCTCAATCTCCCCACATGAGACTTTAAAGTAGCAAAGAAATACTGGAAGAAGGTCTGAAAAGTATTAGATGAAAAGTCTATTTTGTTCTCCTACACACCTGAAATATGTTGGAATTTATTTTTTTTTTTTAAACAGGAAAATATTTTCTGAAATGGTCAAATGAGTCAATGGGGAGAGGGAGGAACCACAAATGGGAGAACACTCATTATGATGCAAGCCCAAGTTTAGGCACCAAACCACATGAGCATTTTTAGATGCTTCACAGGAAGAATGGGAAAGGAAAAGACAGACGAACATTGTTATTACATTCCCTGAAGGTACAAGCTTTTGAAGTGCAGCCTTCAAAACTGCTCTCTGTTTCCATTCAGAAAAACTACAACAGTTCAGAAACTACAGTAATGTTACAGTCTCTCTTCTCTCTTAAGGCCACTTCATGATTCAGTTTTTTCCTTTTCCTAATTAAAACTAATGAGAATCATAGTGTTAACACACACACAGAATTCTACAGGAAGAAGCTGTTAACTATCATTTCTCCATCTTACTTTTTGTAAAGAAATTCCCCTGCAGCAACTGCTACTGGCCGGTGAGCTGAATAAACCAGGTGGTAGACATTTTCACAGTCTTCTGCAGTCAGAACTTCTTCACTACTCCTGGGGTAGGGATGGGAAGAAAGAAAGAAGAAAAAAGAGGTTGAGTTAACAGATTATGAACTCTAATGAGGAAGATGAAAACGAAGGAGAATCGAAACGTTTTCCTTCAATTTGTCATGCTAAAACCCAAAGTCTTAGTTCCAAAGTCTTCCTGAACAAAATATACTGATCAAGTATAAGCTTTTGCTAGAAGGTTATGCTCCAAAGTTCAATTACTGCATAATGTTCAGTAGATACCATGTTCTTAATTTTAAACATTCTGTGATCACTTCAAACTATGGAGGTTGAATCCCAAATTCCATACACTATCTAACTGTGGGACATAAGTAACAGCACTGTTCTAGTCAGATTACTATTACTTTTGAAATTCCCATTTATCTGAGTGTAAGATGCATAGATATTTCTATAGACTTCAAATGATCTGAAGTGTCATGCTGCTGGCCTAACCCACAGGGATTAGAAACATTTTTTAAGTTTCAATATCTGTTGTAAGTCAGATAAGAAAATATACATGTACTTACTGTAAAACAAGAGTGAGTAATTTTATTGCTTGGACTGCAACATCATATTCTTTGTCAAGAGTCATAGACACAATTCTATCCTAAGAACACAAAAGAAAATATTTTTCAAGAGGAAAGAAGTGTAATCCAACTTTAAAAATAATAATACTGTACCTAAAAATAAGAAGTTACACTAACCTTGAACCGACTGGTGAAGAGTTCCAATTTGGAATTAAGCTCTTTATTATAGTAAAGCCCTTGCAAAGCAGTTAGGCATTTGAGTCTTACTTCCCCTTGCTAAAATAAAAAAAAAAAAAGAACTGAATTAAAAGTCAACTATAGGATACAGATCTTCACATCATACAAGACAAGTTTCTTTTACAGTCTGAATTAATTCAAATATTAAATGCTGTCCCAATACACTACCAACGATCACTGTTTGTAACAAGCTAATGAAGGAAAAAAGCCAAACAAAACCCCAATCTTACTGCAGTTAGCATCTCTAAGTCAAAATACACTTGTTTCATTCTTTCTAAATGCTCAAGATATTTCTAAGTAGAACTCTATATGTTTCATTTCTATTAAATTAAAACTGACAACATCTATATCTGTACCACCAACTACCATCTCTTGTTTGATCAGAATTAGTAAGTAGATAATGAGAGAAATACTCCTGAAATACGAGAGGTACTTTAGCAGAGGACATGTTTTAAGGTACAGACACAGAATGACTTTTCCAAAGTCTAGGACAACTGACTCCACGCAGTTTCTATCACCCCACTGCCAGAGGTTCTTGGTTTTTTTATATCAAACCCACAAAGAGCACAGCACAAGTGAGCACCCCCTCATTTGTGCCACTTCACAGTTAACAGCTTGAAGTCTCCAATGCAAGGACTGGGACAATGTGCTGACTCAACAAAATCGGGAATATTTGTAAACTATGTCTATTGACCCCTCCAAGCAGAGAATAAGCTCTAGGTGGTAGTTATGAAGTAACAGCTGGAGGCACTCACCAGCACAAAAGGGGACCTCTCTCATGCTTTTTACAGCCGGAGGAGAACGCTAGGAAGTTTCTTAACTTGGCAAAACAGGCTACAGGACTGCATTATTCCATATGACATGCACCCATTTTAAATAAGTATTCTAAAGTAAAAGTCTGGATCAGTAATAAATACAAAAGACTATTTCTTTACAAATAACAGTTCCTTAAAAAAAAATCTATATCTACTGTCTAAAAACATTCAAAAGATTCCAGTCTAGTTTATATATATGTTGAAATGCCAGTGCTTCTGAATGGTAAGAAAAGCAGTGACAGATTTAAACAGTTAGGAGATCTGAACCTAGTCTGACAAGATAACAACCAAAAGCATGGTTCCTGGCTCTGCTCCTTTTCCCCCGTGCAGTTTACCTTATCATGCATAGTCCACCCCACATATTTTAAGTAGCTGTCATTGAGAAAGGCGTCACTGTACATCTTCATCCATATTCCAATCTCTTCAATGCAGATGGCTCTGATTTCAGCAATTGCATCTCTGTGGAGAGAAGTGGGGCAGAAAGTTCAAACAGATCAATAATTAGAAATAACCTGCCACCGGCTTCCAAAATAAATTAATGAAGCTACAAATTACTTACTACGGGAAACTTACCGGTATCTATGCACAAAAACACCTTTAAATATTGCATTCATCATGTTTTCTATTTCATCCTGATTTTCTTGAAGCTGAAAGAGTGTACAGAGAACATAAACAGTGAGGAGCACTTTTACAGTCAGATCAGATGGTGCTGATGCTACACAAACTAAATTAATGTTTGAAGTATGACCAACAAATCCTTTCCTGAAATATTCACAAATCTGTTTCACAGTACAAGATACTATTATTTAAGGAATTGTATCTATCACAGCATACAAACTTTAGTTAATTGTGACCACTGCAAAACTGTTCTTCAAGTGTAACAAAGACATCTTAGGTTTCTGAAAGGTCCTTCTAAGCTTATTTATAAGAAAATTTGATTTAATTTTCTTGTAACATCCCTGCCTTTTTCATTTATCTATGTATTACTCATATGAGGACTGGTCCTGTACACACATCTAGCACAACTATACTGAATGGGTGTTTAAGGGATCAGTCTCAAACTGCGAGATCTTTGCAAGACAAATAGAAGACAAAGTTGTTAATTTTGTCTGAACTGTCAAGAAAACAAAAACCTTAACAGGTAACAGCACAAATATTGAAGAGCAAAGGTCAGATGTTTCCTTTGATTATGAGAAGATTATTTCTAATGTCTAAAAAAAAAAAAAAAAAAAAGAAAAAACCAACCACAAAACAAAACAAATAAACCAATTCAAAACAAAACTAACCCCTCAAGAAGCCCCTACATAAAACAAACCACCAATTTCCCCCCAAAAAATACTGAAACCTGAATGAATTAGGGCTTTCAACAAGACAGCACTGTCAGCAGTGAATCAGCAAGTCTCTTTTACACAAAAGAAAGAAAATAGAAGTAGGCTGCATTTTCAGTTTTGACAGTGCTTTCTGTAGATCAAAAAAGCCTTATCTAAAGCCTTTAAACACACTTTCTGCTGAGATGGATATTGACATTATAAAAGCAGTACTTTGCTCCAAGAACCCAGAGATCATCTCTAGAAGCCAAATACCAGTCAATGTATAGCAAATTTTGTTATGTATTCCAGCTTGGCTTAGGAAACTAGTCAAGAAATACAACAAAAAAATTAGCTTTTACTAATTGCTATCTCTCTTACTAACTTTCCTATGACACTACTATTTTTAAGAGTCTACATTTATCTCAGAAAATCAGACAGTAAGCACTTTTCAAAGCTTTTTAAACATTAAACGTGAACAACTTTGAAGAATTAAACAGAGACTAACAACTACCAAAACATATTACAGACCAAGATTAATTATGAGTTGTCAGCTATGAACACTCATCACGTGCACACCAGCTAAGTTGCACCAACCTCCTTTCTTTTCTGTAGTAAGAGTTCCAGCCTATCATTAGCTCGTTTCCCAATTATTTTATTTCGTTCTGCTTCATACTGTCGCTGTGTGTTGTCCATGTTAATACTAAGATTTAATGCCACATTCACTAAAGCAGTCATCAGCTTCATGGCTACAAAAAGAAAAAAAAGTGACAAGAATAAGGATTATTTAAAAGGTTCTGATCTAAGAAAATTTATAAACATAAAGCAACCCCTTTTAAAAGGGTGCAGACAAATATCCTTCTCCCAGAAATGAGGAGGAGGTCAATAGTGTCCTTGCTTTTCTTGTGAACTTCTGTAACAAGGCATGAAAGGGCTTGCAGCACTGGCAGAGCACACATGGAACGTTCTTGTGAGTGTATCACCAGCATAAAGCTGATGAGCAAGACAAGCAGTTATATTGAAATATCATCTCACACTGTGATCTACAAGGAAATCAAGATTAAAGAACAAGTCTGAGCTCATCACAGAAGCCAAAATTACCACAAATAACAGTAAATATGGATACAGGGATTTTGTTGGCTTTCTATTCCATATAAAACACAACCTTCAAGAATACAAACTGTAAACTCAGATCAAACACACAAGCAATTACCCAAAATCAACAGAATTGACTACTGATGTGAACAAATGCAAACAGAACTGCTGAAAAAAATATTTTGTATGACATAAATTAACATGCAACAGGGCAACTTCTGCAGCTTTTATTGAGGTACAACTCAAATAAACATTAAAAAAGGGGGTAAAAACCTGCTTTTTAAGACCTAAAATTTGTATTAGTCATATGTTACAAAAGTCAGAATTGATGATACAGCAGCATCTGTAAATGTGTTCCTCTCTCCATAAGACATGCCCAGGCTGGTGGGAGTCTCACAGCATGTGCAGTGTGCTAATGTAAACTCAAGAGAGTTATCAATGATACAGAACAGCTGATAGGACAGTCAGCACTGAACCAGCTGTAAACCAGACAGGTCCAGGGAAGGTAACAAGAACTATTTCCAGTGTGGCAAAAACTCAGTTCCACATACAGCTTAAATTCACCTTGTTCAAAGTAAAATTGCTACAATAACCTCACATAAGCTGAGGCTACACAATGCCATTCACAACCCTTCTTCAGGAATCAGTGCACATTTAGGACTTCCTTATCCAAGAAGCTTATCCTTTGTCCATATAAAGACATATTTCTTTAAAACACTCAATATACTTAATTCATAAGGGATTTCTTCATAATTTAACAGATTGGAAAAAAAATTCACGTGAAAAGGTCAATTACTTAAAACCATAAAAGTACTTAGTAACTGTATCACTGATGAAACATGCTTTAAAATTATTTTTAATGCAAAGACTGGAAATGCTAATTTACATGGTACCACAGCCTCCATATGCAGCACAATTTCATGTGTAGGAAAAATTGCATCCAATATAAAGAACAACTTTAGACTTAATGTAGAGCATAAACAGGCTCAACTGGCATTTGAGGTTAAAGATCCCTACAGCCTTATTTATGACCAAAGACAAACTCGTAGAATCAACGGAAAGTCTCCTTCTATTTACTTTTTCTACCACATTAAAGGTAATAAAAATTAAGTACCAGACAGCTGGTGAAGAATGCTTTAAAGTAATGCTGTGCTTTTCAGTAACAAAAAACCAATGAAAAGCTGTCCCAAACCAAGTTGCATTAGATGAAAACTGTATCACACAATGAAACTCAGCTGAATGTCGCGTATCAAGAAGTCTAACCAGAAGAACCCTTCCCTGTGCAGCACAAAACATGAGATGTAGGCAATACACAAATAAATCCAATCCACTGACCTGCCAGTGTGCTCGTGTGCCGAAATGCTCTGACTTGGGAGTCTGACAGCCCCGTGAGCAGTGAAATGACAGTGTCCATCATATACTCATCATATATGATACTATATTGACATTGTCGGACGAGTACTCCAATGAACTCACAAAAACTGGATTTGAACTTCTTCCACTGGGGGCCAGCCATAGTTAGTGGATAATCTCCACTATCCTATTAAAAAACAGAAAAGGAAACTCTTTCAAATGTCTTAAAAATTATTTCATGAAATAAAGATTAAAAAGAGATGGGTACAACTTTAAAGCCAAAACCTCCGAGGCGCTAAAAATGATACGTCAGAAGAATGTGATTCCATAAATATGCATCCACTTTGCAGCTCAGGCTTGTTGTAGCACAAAGACAACATTTTAACTACTAATTTCTCTTTCTTGTTCTGACTCCCAGAAAAGAAGAAAAAAAAATAAAAATCATACGTCTTACAAATGTGCTTCAGGTTCCACCAGAACCATCACACAAACAGCTGGGTGGCTGGCTTAGGAACAGTCAATCCAGGACCATAATAAAGTTTAGAGGGAGATGTTTACACATCAGACTGAAATTTCCTGATGTCACAAAATGACCAACTACAACACCTTGAATACAACTAATGTGTGTTCCTCTCCTGATCTGGGAGCCTTTACAAATCATGGTAAAATGACAAGGAGAAAAAAAGAAATTATTTGTGTCAGTGCTTCTGTGAAGAGTTTCTTTAAGAGGCTGAACAACAATACAGGCTGAAAAATTAAAAAAGGACCCATGAAAAGGGATTAGAAATCAGAGTTGTTCATTAGAATTCTATTACGAGAAAAAGTGAGCATGACAGTGATTAAAAAAAAACATGAGCAAACAGTCCCAGCTGTGGCTTTATAAATTTCATACAATATTGCCTTAGAGTAATCAAATCTATTTATGCATTCAGATATTTCTAAGGAACACTAAAATCCTTTTTTAAAAAAGGGTACTACATTTTCCCCTCAGTTAAAGTTAAGGATTGTTTTTAATGTGGGGGCGGGGGGATTATTCCTGTACTGGACAAATGTGGGGAGGAGGTTTTAAAGCTACCTTTATGTTCTTTGGTACACAGGGTGAAATGAATATAACTCAAATCCACCAAAAAAAAAAAAAAAAAAAACAAAAACCAACCAAAAAAAACCTCACCACCAAAAAACCCCCAACATATCTATCTCATTTACCCCAACGCTCAGTGGACAGAAAGGGACAATTTAAAGGAAAAACAGTTATAATCCCTATGAAAGGAAAAGCATTAGTCTTTAACTGGAGAATAATCAAATTCCAAACCCCACAATTTATAGATTAATGAATGCATAGAAATAAATTTAGCAGCCATTTTAAGAGAGAATTTAAGGCCTTACATACACAGCAGGAATGGGGAGTCATCCCACATAGACCCACTGTAGTAGGAGTTCCCACTACTTAAAAACTCAGTCGATATTGATTTTTTTAAACCATTAATAAAACAAGTTACACACATGCAGAGCTTTACTTCCTTGTCTAACAAATTCAGTGAAATAAGGCAATTTAATATTTTCATTCATAAACGTCCTGCCATTTCTGTAGATGAACTAACTCATCCTTGAAACAAACCTCTAACAACGTGATCCAGCAACATTAGGACAGGTAAAAATAAAACTAATATCAATATGTAATCAATACTTCATTAAATTACCTCATCAAATTCTTCGGTCATTTTTCGGATTATTTCAGAATTCTGCATATGTCGGAACATCTCTGCTGTAACAACTCCTACAATTGAGATATTTGACCGTTAGCACTTTTAATATGACAGTGGGTAGGTGGCAGATGACATGACTCCTGCTACAATGCAAAAATGATCGATTTTCAGCTAACCTACAGTTTACACATGTATTTTTTAAATAATTTTCACATTTTTTTCTTTTAGCATCCATGTATAACAAGCACTTGACACCTATATATGTGTATATATAGGGTTTTATTATTCTATTTAAGAAGTGTGTTTATGTGCATGTACACACACATCTAGAATTTACTCATTCACTCATATTCAGAAGTCAAAGATACTTGTGCCAGAGCTCTTTATCAACAAGAGATTACACCATCTGAAGTGACCTTTTAGGACTCAAGATTCTAGATGATGTAAGACAATTTTGAACAGCTGTATGGCTACTTATTATCTTCTGCACTCCAATAAACAGAGTGATTTCATGCAATTTCTATTTGCCTTGGCCTCAAATTGTTAGAGTGTAAATAGTGATATAAAAACCAAATAGATCTCCCGAAGTTTACTGCAAAATTCATGACAAGGATCACCACAGAAAGCATTAAGAGATTCTGCAGCTTTATCTTGTAACAATAATCAAAAGGTCACTGCTCCTGAAAGCACGGATAACCTCTGAGGAACGCTGCTGGCTTTCTGGAGATTTACGCATGTTAAAAGTTTATCAGGACAGAGAAACGCTTGAGCAGAACAAATTACATCCAGTCCTACTCTACCAAGCTCAGTGACGCTGCAGGATAAGTTACCTCCTCTTCAAAAAGAGGTGAAAGAGGAAAAAGAATGAAGGATGTGGAAATGAGGAAAGAAAAATCAGAAAAAAAGAGAAGAAAATAAAATATAGAAATACCACCTTACTGTAGACAGGCTACCATGAAGTTGTCCATTGCATCTTTTAAATCGAGCACGTCTACAAAAGCTATGAAGCAATCTTAAAACACTCAATGATAAGAACAGATAAATCCAATCTAGAATGCCAAGACTGAACAAGCTAAACTATCAGTGTTAAGAGTGATGGTTTCTGAAATAATAGCAGGAAGAGAGGAAGATGAAGCAAGTGTTAAGTACCAGTACTGCAATCTATCTGCTGTAAATACAAAAGGCTTAATCTACACTTTAAACTGCAGTATAATATCTCTAAACCTCCTGCTCACACCTTCAGAAATCCTAGTTTAACTCCAAGAACCTGATAATGTAAACTAGCTGCAGGGATGGAGCACTTCTACAGCATCTGCAGTATAAAAGCAAAATGCTATCATACTATAATATTACTTAAATGGATG
This sequence comes from Lepidothrix coronata, assembly GCF_001604755.1. Classification (NCBI taxonomy): domain Eukaryota; kingdom Metazoa; phylum Chordata; class Aves; order Passeriformes; family Pipridae; genus Lepidothrix; species Lepidothrix coronata. The sequence continues at coordinate 3,207,209 of NW_016690182.1, forward strand.
AGTAAACATTTCAGTATCTTACCTTTGCAGCCTGAACACTGAATAAAGAAGTTAATGAGATCAAGAAGTGCTATATCTCTGTCATGTTTGTATGACTCTATCCAGTCATCCACTACAGACTGAAAGGAAACAAATAAAAAAGGCACTGTTCAGTTTTCATAAATTGAAGACAGTGTTATTTAACTGTTTTCCATAAATGATTCTTCTTCATTCCTTCAGTAACTTGAACTCTGTCTTTTTTGATTACAGAATTAAATGTCTGAATAATCCTCTACTGGCATAATATTAGTCCTCAAGATAAAGAACTCATTCTATAAACATACATACACAAGTATAAAACCGAACTTTAACATAAAGCACAGGAATACCACATCCTCCTACTGCAACTTTTTTGGAGGAAGAATGCAAAAATAGTTGGTATATTTTACAGAATCGGGTATTTTATTTACAATCACCCCACCTCACCAAGCTGGTGACACTTCTCTAAATCTACTCTTTGGGTGTTCAGTTCCAACAGCTACAGTTCCCTGTATTCTTTCAAAAACGTGCTCCTTCGATGAAAAGTCCCCCACGCACAGTTGCCAAAACAGGATGAACAGCACTGCCCTACACTGCATGGACAATAATTACTCTGTAGTCACTAACCTAAAGAGGAACAAGAGCATTTTATTAACAAACCTTAATGTGAAGCAAATTAATAGGAAACCTGTGACAATGGTTTTGAGAAAACAGAATTTACGTGCAATTATGTTGCAACCATCCCTGTGTATGGTACAGTCTACTGCCGAGGTCATAAAAACATAAAATCCCACAATTTTATTAACTGATTCTTCTTCCCAGCCCCTGTGCAGGAGCCTGCAAACCTCGAGAGCACTGCAGAGCGACCCAGCTTTCTGCGTGCGTCCCACAGAAGCTGTGAACTCTACGTTTCCAGTCCCAAAGATAGACTTTCTTCCAGGCAGCCGAGGAGTCACATGAGTGAGTCAGCAGGAAGGCTTCATGGCTGACAGGCTCACGCTTTAACCCTCTCTCCACTGGAAGGCTCACAGTCACGTAAACACTTTAGAGAGTTAATTGAATTTTAAAAAAAAAAAAGTGCTGCATTTCTTACTAGTGTGACTTCAGCCCTGCTAGTAAATGCAGCGGGGAGAGTGCCTAATGCACAGCTTAAACTTCCTCTAAGCTGACTTGGCTAATGTATATTGCTACACTGGAATTGGCTAGAATTTGGGTCAGGAAATTTTAAAGAGGAGCTCTGAAATTGTAGCTCTGCAATTGAAATTACTTTGGGTGAGAGAAGAGAAGCAACTATTTATTTTCAGATAATCTAAGCTCTGGAAGCATCTACCAACTACAGGCTTCTTGTTAAGTTCTATGACAGCTGTAGGCCTAAACCACAGTTACAGTCACAAAAAAAAAGGACTTTAAAGTCATGTAATCTAAAATAAACTTTCTTCATTCAGGATACTGAAAATTTACTTTGAATCCCAGTATGAATTTCTTCATTATATATGTGATTATTCATAGAATCATAGAATCAGCTGGGTTGGAAAGGACCTCCAAGATCATCAAGTCCAACCCTTGATCCACTACCATTCATGCCTAACATTTACAAATGAAAAATTAGTTCATTCAAATTCAAACCTTGACAGTGAAAAACCACTTTATTTTGATCCTAGTCTGCAACTAAAACCAACAAATTTAAGAAAAATATTACTTTAGGCTTCATTTGATTACATTGCATGTAGAGGACAGTATTGTTCTATTTAAACTGTATATAATTCAAGTCACAGAGATAACTCAGATCTTACCTGCATAGCACTCTTGCCCATTTTAACTACCTCAAACAGCATCATGTTTTCCACACCATTCTGTTGGTGATGTCCATTCATCCGATTTGGACCACCAGGTTTCCCTCCTCCGTTTCCACTTTTCCCCTTCTCTGCTGGTCCTTTTTTTCCTTTTTTACAGGTCTGCAATCACACACACACCAAGTATTTAACTGGGTTTTATGTAATATTAGAAAACAAAAAGCCAAACAAATCACTATCCATACCATGACAAATATACACAAGGCCTTTGATTTTTCAGCAACCAGATTTTAATTCTATATATAAAAAATAAAACATTCAGAATAACAGCAGATCTTGACTGATAGGAAGACCAGTGAGAATTCTACAGGTTCCACTTTCTCCTTCCCTCATTTAAAATCTTGTAGCAAATAAAAATGTGATTAGTGACTGTGTATTACAGATAGATTTTTCTCATGTTTAAATTGTAAAACAGATTACCCATATTTTCTTGAAAACAGCTAAGGCAATTCCCTAAACACATCACAAAGTCTCCTCTGCAATTCACTAACCTTTTGGTTTTTTAATTTGAACACATATTAGGAAGTGGGGGTAAGGAAAAGCAGACTGGTGTCTTTGTATTTGATTTCCCAAATCAAGTATGACTTACAGAAAGAAGAAAAAATTATTTTAAACACAAATTAAACCACCATTTTATAAAACTTATCACCAATTCTCAATAGCTGGGCCCTCTCCCCAGGTACAGGCACAGGGGGTGGCCAGTGAGGTGGTCACAGCCTGGTCAGGGAAGGAGCCACATGTAGTGGGTGCAAGGCCAGTGAGAGGCAGGTGGGGAGGAGAGGAGAGAAGGGCTGGTAACTGAGTTTAGACCTCCCCACTCCAGCAGTGCAGCCTCCTGCCTGTGACCTATTTAAAAAAAAACTCTTTTAACTGAGTTACTGGTTTCTGTTCACTTTCCAAATTAAAAGAGACAGTATTCATGACACCAACCAGAAGAGACTGTATTGCCCAAAGTCATGTACAGGATGAAACACATGCAGAGGGACTAATCAAATCAAAGATTATCCTCTTCTCCCCTACCTCCCTTATGCCTTCATAGCACTAAGAAAATATGGAAACAGTCAAGATGAAGCATTTCCATGCAAGCACAAATATGAACTCTCTTCACAAAACACTTGTGTTTTCAGAAAATATTTCTAGCTCAACTTCAAAGCAAGTATTACACTCTTCATTTCTTAACAGTGAAAATGTTTCAGTATCCCTAAAGATTGAACGTACTTTGCCTTTGCCTTGTTTTTGGTTTTTTCCTTCAATATCCTCAAAGTCTGTATCAGAAGAGAAGTGTGTTTCAGACTCCCTGCAAGGATAAAAAGACAAACCATTTACGCATTTCACCTAGTATATTTAAGAACATTTCTGATAAGATCACAGTATGCTCTCAGCCCAGTAAGTCAACACCAACAGTGAAACTGCTTTTGTTTTCAAGTCTGCTGTTGAGGAACAGAGCACATCCCCACGCTCACACCCTATCCAGCCTCCTCCAAACAATGTACCAGTGAAGGAAGCCATACAGTAAGATTAAAAGATGTGAAGGCAGGTAGAAAATAGCAACAGGCTGGGAACCTTGCTCTTGGCACGTGACAAGCATTACAGCATCTCAAAAAGCAAAGAGCACAATAAATTCTGTGCCACAAACATTTAAACAAAATGAGAAGGGGATAAATCCCAAAATCCCAACAGCAAAAAACCCCTCTGTCACTTCCCCAGACAATCAAAGCGTCTCAACAGATTCCTTCCTGCTGTTAGAAACTTAGGAAATAGTTTAGAGGTTTGCACTTATGTTGAAAGGTACAGAATAAAAGTTTAGGTGAGGTTTCTTCAAAAAGATTATCTGTAGTCCTGTTTAGACTTATAAGGTAAAAACACACTAAATATAGTCATTTGTTTCATTTCCTGCACATTAAAATATGCTGCATCAATATACAAATCCTTTAATGCCAATATTGATGAGGGGATGGTGTCTGCAATCAATTGAATTATCAACAGAGAATATTTGGCTTATATATTCTCTACTTCTGCATTTCCTGTAGAATTTAACTGAAATGATGCTACTAGATCTCATTTTAACACATTTCTGTGCACACTTCCTGATTCAGTTAACAACACAATCAGAAAGATAACCGGGGGGGCACAGGAGACTCATTCCTATGGATTTCTTTGTAACATTCTAGAACACTCCAGAAACTTATGGTCTCTCACTAGTTCAAGTATCTGATAAGAGGTTTGTGCCTTTTAACGTGCATCTTGCCATTTCTGGTTTTGCTGGCTGGGTACACTCAGACAGACTGGAAAAGCCTCCAACAGGGGGTTAAGGGGAAGACTGAAAGAAAGAAAAAGGTAGGGGGGGGAAAAAAAAAAAATCTCTTCTTCGACGACTCCTAGATGTTTCTAATTTTCACAGGAAAGAACTAAATACAACTTCCAAACATTTCACCACACAATGAACTCTACCAATGGAGTACAAACCCATTATAAGCAGTTGTAGAAACACTACTTCATATTAAACCATCTTCCAGTTTATTTCCAATTTTTATTTCTCATTGAAAAGAAAAAACACCCAAGCAAATAACCTCACTGACACAAAACTACATCTTGGCATCTTTTTAGATTTCATAACCAAGTTAATCCATTTCAACAGTCCAGAGAAATATATTTATGTCAATCCTTTTACCATAAAAAGGTAAATCTTGGAAATCCAAATGTCCATTTCTTAAAAAATGATTTTAAAACACTTATTTTAATTTCTGCTGAAATAATACTCAAGAAAAAAATTAAAACAATGCTTTATCAACATCTCAATAGAAAAAAATCTCGAACTCTATCTGTCATTTTGTTTCCTTGTTTCCAAAAGAAAGCAAACAATAACATTAAAAAGACACAGTAGATTTACAATAGAAACCGCAAATTCTTAAAACACTTACTGAAGGAGAGTAAAATCAGTTGGTATTTCTGGAGCTGCTATCATTTCTTTATCATCTTCTGGAACACCACTGTATTAGAAAGATATTCAAAAAGCAGTCTGAAGTGCAAGCTTACTTTTCTTCTTCCTTTGTAGTGGGCAATTTCTAGAATAAAATTCAAAAAAATACAGTGAAAATTACTCCAAATATGAAGGCATAAAAAAGTTGGAAACACAGAAAATGTAGATCACACCATCCTCTGTTTCCAACCAAGCTTCTTCCCGTTTACAGATTTTTTGACTCCTCCCATGATCCCACTACAAAGTACCCCCACAAATGGTAAAAGCATCACAGTAAAAAATACAGAAACATCTGTAAAATGAACAAACCCAACAACAACAACTACTATTTTCTGAATAGGATGAGCAAACTAGAATGGTTTTCACTAACACCTTTCAAGTAACAGCTCTACTTTCTAAATCTATACTAGATTTAAGTTTGACCTGTAACACCATGCACAGCAGAGCCCCGACTTCAGAACACTATGGTATCTCTGGTTGACCAAACCAAAACCAGTGTGTGCACATTTAAGGACACTATAGGTACCAACTTCGTATCTCCAATTTGCAAACTTCTATGTCACTTTCCATAAATATAAGCTCATAAAACAAGTTCTTATAAACAGATGTTTCACAACTCCATGCCTTTCAAAGCTGATAAACCAGCCTTAACAACAGTTTTCACAATTAAAGCAATTTGCCAAGATTTTAGAATATCAAGGAAGATAATACTATTCACATGGTATAAAGGAAAACATCAGAAACACCCATGGTGTTTTAACTAGAGATTGTGAAATACTTGCTTTAAACTTAATAATAGTATTGTCACCTATTCACAAATTTTGTTATTTCTACTATTTCCCTATTTTTTAAAGGGGAAAAAAACTCCCTGGATACTTCAAATGCAACCATCCAGGCTTAAGTTTTCTGTGTCACTTGGCTACCCCAGGCTAACTCTTACACAGTGAAATTAAGAAAGCATGATGTTCAGGTATTTTAAAGACAGAATACTAAGGAGGAAAACCTTCAGAGTCAGTCTGCTGACTCTACAGCTTGCTGGAGTGATTAGGTATTTGAGGGAATGATTTAATTTTGGCATGCTAAGCACATGTTGCTCAATGTCTGGTAGCTGTGCTTCAGAGGCTGCATTTCAATCGTGTGCACACAGAGGCCGGATGGCTTCTTCCTGCAAGTGCTGATTCCGAATGCTAGGGGCCACTGTAGCTTCCAGAATTTAGAGCTGAGAGAAACCATAAACCCTGAACTTAGCAGGTTGTCTTTCTTCACATTTCCCACAATTACATAAAAGCAGAGAACCAGAGTGGAAATAAATAGTGGCAAAAAGAGGAGAGGTTCAAGAAAGGCTGATGAATCTCAAGGTAGTCTGCAACTACCAAAGCATGTTCCATCCAAAACATCAGTGCTGCTGAAGGGCAGCAACCCTTGCCATTCCATTCCTCCCTTCCCTAAAACCACATGGGCATATGACCAGTGCATTCCATTTACACTCCCTGTAGCAAACCATCAGTCCCAGGCAGGGTGACAGCCCTGCCCAGCCATTACCTCTGCCACTGGGTATCACCCAATTCAATCCCCACTAAAATGGGGAAAATACACCTCAAGTATTTTTCCCCTTGATTCTCAAGTTAAACTGGTTCAACAGCAGATATCCAGAGCCAAGGCACAGGAAACACCAGACTGCATAGCCACAAGCAAGGGAGGGAAGGGTAAAACTCCCTTCTTTGGTGGCGAGGAGCTATATTATACCATCCAGGCTGCCTGTGAAACTATACACTCAGACAGTAACATATCAAAATGCTCTACACTTTGGGGTTTTTAAATTTATTTGTAATATATATATATTTAATATCTACTTTGATTCCAGTCAGCAACTCAAACTTGGAAAAAAGGCACACTTTAGTACCTTGGTTACCAGGGTGGCACCTGCTTGGGTGTACAGAGAGGGGGAAACAAAAAAAGAAAAATGAAAAAAAAAAAGGATACAGCCACACAACCACACCAGTCCTTTTGGAAGCAAGCTTGTGATTCAGTCCCAGTGCAAAGCAAAGATGTAAACTTCAAAAACCACACTGCCCAGTTTCAAGTTCAACCTATCAATGTGGTGTTGTTTGAATTTTTTCTAGTTTACATTCTTCAATGTTGAGAAGCAACACATCTACCAAAGTGATAATCAGGATGCTTCCATGCAAATTGGCTCCCTTTATGAAAGTCAAACCTCCTATTTTACCAAATTTTGCAAAAATCTCAATATTCTTACAACCACAGAAAGACCTTAAAGAAAAAAATGAAATAAAACTATGAAAAAAAAGAGTACATGATTAAAGTACATATTCTCTACATCAAACAAGCCAAACAAATCCCTTAACAAAACAAGCTGGCTGCCCTTCACACCAACTTGAACTTCTTGTAAGAACTGTTCTTCTAAGTAGAGACCACAAAACATGGGAGAAAACTTGGCAGTTTGGTCAGAATCACCTCATAAAACAGAAAAGAAATAGGAAGTTCTTGCTAGATGCTGAAGTGTTAAACTACTGAGATTCACATTTCAAGAACTGTTTTTCTTGAAGGAGAAACTTGGCCCTGGTGAGTGCAACTATATACTGGTATTATGGAAAACAGCTACAGATGAACACCTGCAACTGTGTATGAGGTAAGACTGAAAGGGATCTCCAGCGTCCAGCTCAAGCTCCAGCAATGATTAAAAAAAACCCCTTGCATTTGTCCTAGAAAAGGATAATTTTACAAGATTTACACACATCCAGAATGAGACATGGATTTTCAATGCTCAACCAGCAGTGCCCTCAGGAGCAGTGGCCAAGAGAAGCTGCCCAAGGAAGAACACATTTGTTTTGTTCGTATCAGCAAAGTTTCCCTCAATACTTCCTGGCATCCAGAAGTAACTCAGGGATTTTTTCAGCCAGAGTGTTTGTCCCTATACTTCATAACACCTTCTTTTTTTCCATTATTATTTCCAATTACTTTTTGAGCTCAATATTCAGCAGGGATCATCTTCCACACAAGAACTCCCACAGCCAAACTCCATACTATGAAGAGTCATGTTCTTTGCCTTGAATTTATCACTTTCCAATTTGATTTCATGGTCTTTTGGTATGAGAAAAGAGTGACATTGGTCATTCTCCATTATCCTTCATCTCACTATCATTCATTCATTCATTCCAGCCTTCTGGAAATCCAAGATTACTGCCAGCCATGTCTTCCTCATGCACACACTGGATGACTCATTCCAAGCACCTGGTGGTTCCGGAAGCCAGTAAGAAAGGAAAACAGTCCATGCAACCATCCTATCAGAACTTTTAAAATATATCAAGTTCATCACAGTGAAGTCTGAAAAAGTGAAATTCTTGCAGATGCCGTTTCATACCGTGGAAGTCTGCATTATCCATTAAACACGCTCTAATAAGCAGATTACTTTAAGAACTTAAATCTAAACTGAAGTGCATCGTAAAAATCAGCTCTTCAGTTTCTTTTCTTTTTTGGCCTGTTCACAGAATTCCAACTTTAATTTTCCCAAGGAGATACTCTCAAGCCTGTGAAAACTTTCTGAAGTCACTCAACTTTGTGAAATCATAATTAAATTATTAACTATAAAAAGAAAATGTATCCTGCTGAAGGATCACAAGGTGGAGCTCTAGCCTAAAGCTAACTGAAGAAACTCAAAAAGACAGGTCATCCAGAGGTTGACCTAGTTATTTCTCTGCAATAAACTTTATAACATATTGCTAAAACTGCAATAATATTGTAGCATATTTGCTTTACCTTTATATTTAGATTACATTAAGACACCAGAGGATTCCTGCATCTTTTCTGAAATAAAGGCATATACATGTTTGATTCCAGTTACTCTTCCAAAGATGGAAATACACACACAGCTGCTGTAGTATGACTAGTCTCAGTATTTAGCTTTCCAAACAAGCAGAACAATTATAATAGCAGAAATAGTGTCTCCCTTTATTATACCTTGCTATTTAAAACTGCTAACAAAACATTAATGAACTCAAAAAACAACCAGAAAAACAGGAGTAGTCCAGTCACACTAATCATACACAATGCTTCCAACTATAAATGTAGGAGGGGTTTCTATTTAAAATAATTTGACTGTTAAAAGCAAGAGCTAAGCATGACACAATATCAAGACCCTAAATGTATCTTCACTGAAAAAAGATTTACACCTTAAAGGTTATTAATCCCTATCACATGAATAATTAATTTAGGTATGGTTGTGATTAACTGAAATACACTGGCCAAATGTTGAGTCTGCCAAAAGCTGACAGAATTCACCAGCACAATTCACACAACACATGTGCTGTGATCAGCAGTTGCTGAGGGCTACCTGTCCTCTCACAATTCCTGTTACACGCACAGACAGCCTAAACATACATTAATATAGTTCATTGAGCAGCCTTTTTTAAAAGAATATACCTAAATACACATATACACACATACAAAAAATATAAAGAATCACAAGATCAGTCCCAGATGCCTGTGTTTCATCAACTTGTGTAAATGCAGTAACTCCAGTGTTATTTAACAAGCTCACAGTGAGGTTTCACGTAGGTGGGGTTTGATTTGGGGGCGTTCCCTACACAGGCACTTTTTTTTTTTTGTTGCTGTTGCTTGGCATCTATTATCTGGAAGTTTTATAAGACAAATCAGTAAAGCAGTTACCATTTTTTTGTGAAGGCAGAGATGCAAAGCTAAAAAGAATGGCTACATGGCCAGAACAAAGATTTTGGTAATGCAGGATTGGCTGTTCAGAGATGTATTGATTTTTTCCCTGTAACTCAATTAATCACCTGTAAAATCAAGGACCTCACTTGATTCAGAATATTACAACTTCTAAAACTATGATGTTGAAGCGTGTGGCTAAAGTTCACCTCTGAATTATTTATCTATCCATGAATGAGAGATGCTGATGCTTCAGGACCAATTATGCAGCAGCAACAGTTAAAATGCAAGTCAAATAAAATAAAGGATCAGAAATATGTCCAATATTTTCCCCTAACTATTTTAGAAGAGAAAGCTATTATGAGCTACATCATGCCCCTCACTCCTTTTCTGAGAGACCAGAATATTTGGTTGATAAAATAAAGTTCGGTTGTCTGGGGTTTTTTTCCCCAAAACAAGTCTGCTTCTTCGTTTGCCTTTTGCATCCATCTTTATAAATGGATTTTTAAGCGAGATTTTGAGCAACTGCATGACATGCAAATTTCCATGCAGGCCTGAAAGAGTGTGTTATTTCTACTAATATTACACAACCTAATATTTCAGCTGCTAACCAGCTTTAAAGCAATTTGCAATTTGAGAAAAAATACAGAAACCATACTTCAAGCAGAAATCTAATGTAACTCTACTTTAACCATATCAGCAGTTCTGATCACATTAAGATAGTGTAATCAAGACTAAACTGAACAATAATGCAATTAATACCTTTAGGTCTGACTATTTTTGTACTGGTTGCTTAACAAATGAGACTTCTAATTCCTTTACAGGAAGACTTGAACTAGACACCATCAATCTACATTCTTCCCTGCCTACCAACACAGACATGGTTGATACACACAATAACAGCCCATGGTGCCAAAGCCACTGAACAGTTAACATGCCAAAGAACCTACATGACCAAATTCATACAGCTCTTAATATCTTCAGTCTCTTTCTTCACTTTTTTTCCTTTGAATTTCCAGCTCCTACACCCCCTCCACACCACCATCTCTCCATCTTTCAAAAAAATAAAAAAAGCCATGTTATGGTGGTTGTTGACTTTATGCCATCACTACCATTTTTTCCCTTGACTGTTCTTTATTCATTTTTTTATAATGTTTGTTCTTTAGTTCCTGCAACAAGTCTGCTGAATAACTGGGAAAAAAACCATCTCGGAACATGCTTTTCCAACACTGTGGGCTGTTACTGAAAGCATTAGTCCTCCTTCCCACTCCCTAAACACACAGGAAAGTTCCTGCTTCTTGGAGCACTCAAACGAACCAGCAGCAAGCAAATCGTAAAAACAAAACCATTTCCTACCCCCATGGCTCTCCACTGATCAGGCAACTGAGTCAACTCCACAAGGGGCTGCATGTGGGATCAGGGGCAGCTGAACTCTACCCCTTCACAGCAAAGCCAACAAGGAGCTTTGCCAGGGTCAGGCATCACCAACAGTGGCAGAGCTCTGCTGCCACACGGCACCACACACACGCAAGACAAGGGGCAAACTGGAGTCCTTGCACGGCTCCTGCTGGTATTCCTACCCTTCCCTTGAGAGGAGCCACTGCCAAGAGCCTGCTGTTCTGTGGGGCCAAGCAGGCAGTAAGACCCCAATGACCCACCTGATCCCCTGCTACATTTGCCACCTGTGGAGGGCAGAGGTGGCCCTGCAGACCAGCACCTCGCCTGGGACCCACGCAGTGCAGAGACAGCACATTCTGCCTCTAAATTCAGCAGGCACCTGCCCAGTCTTAGCTGTCTCCTCAAAGCACTCCTTTTTCACATCATTTCCTACATGTTCATTATGCAGCAGACAGCACATGTACCTACATCATCACCACTCCCTTCTCTCCAGCCTCGAGCCCAAAGCCCTGCTGACAGCGATGGGGACCGGAACTGAGACAGCCCGGAACAGCCACGTACATGGAAACACAGGTCCCAGAGGTAACACACACACCAGCCAACACAAAGTAAAATTTGTTTTCACAGGTTAATGCTGTGAAAGCAAAATTTTAAACAGGCTTTATTGCAGGGGGACTGAAACAAAAAAAAAATTTAATGGCGTATAAAAAAAAAATCAGTCTAAAGCCTAAAGCGAACATCAAGACTTTACCCCAAGTTTAGAGACTCAGAAAGTGAACAATATACAAGAACCTTTGTACCACCCTAATAACTCTGCCAACCTCAACTTCACCATCAAATAATCCCCCTCTCATTAAAAATATTTTTTGACTTTTGCTGGTTTTATTAAATACGTGGAACAACTACTACAGAAGGACAAGAGATTGCTACCGTGCTTCAGAGTCATAGAATTATTCACTAAAGTACCATTAATAACATCGGTATCTTTAATGAAGTAAGTTAAACACTATTTTGAAATATAAGTACACTGTTACTGCTTGAGTCCTATGAGGTTTCTATACTGGTATCTAGCAATTTACACTGTCCAGTAAAATGTGAGTTTAAAACACCTGAAACAAGCATTACAAAATACTTAAAGATTATTAAACTGTAATTAAACCATACAATAAATGCAATCATTACTCTTATTAAAGAGGAAAATGCCTATATTACTCTTTAACAATCCTGCCCAACAGTATTCCTGAGCTTTGCTAAAACGCACCTGAAATTCCCACACATCTCTAAAGTGGTTTGGTTTTACATGTCTTAAAAAGCGCAAAGGTAAGATAACAAAAGTAGAAGTTACACCTCATTGTGTCTGTCACATCTTTCCTTGCCAAAGCAGAGATTGCTTCCAGATGTTGTAGTCTGACTGCGTGGAAAATGAGGCTCTTAGGAAGAATAAAAGCCAAGTCAGATGACAACCAAGACTTTAAAAAAATAAATAAATGGGGCAAAAAGGTGGGGGGAAAAAAAGCCACATAGCCACTTATGTCTACTTAAACAAGCTGAAAAAGGAGTAGTACTACATTTATGGTACAAGGCAAGCATACCTTGCAGCTGCCTAAATGCCCTAAATTTCCAAACTACAGTAGAGATCAATATGCCCCTTTGCATACTGATTTTTCAAAAACGTACTTTGCACACACCTCAAAATCTTGGCTCTTGAACAGCCAGGAATGAAGACATCCACACTGTCCACAGCAAGCAGGTAACCTGCTACACAGTAAATCCTCAAGCAGAATTAGCATTGTTGAAATGTGCAGCCAACAGCGATGAATTACTTCAGGACACACAGCAGAGGCAGAGTTTTCCAACCAATAAGGCATCCCCCACCCAGTCCTATTTTTTGTTCTTCCACTGATCAACGCGAGTCTGTAAGTTGCCTCGTTTTAGAGGAGTCTCACAGCTTCCCCTCCTACCACACGGATTTTCTCCTTAGGGAAGTCCAGGTCACTAGGGATTTGTGCACAAAACTTTGGGCATTTCTAAGATCAACTGCATTTGATTATAAATTCTGCAAGAGGGACTACACAGTACGTACTGCAATAGCTTCAGCTGCTGCTCTAAGATACAGTCAGTATTAGATGGCTGAAATAAAGGAAAACCCCATAAAATAAAACTAATGAAGAGTGAGAAGTCAAATGTCTCAAGAACATCTCCCAGTCAGGTTGTATCAGTCCTTGGAAGAGCCCCCTGTACTCCCCTGCACAGTGATCCGAAGCCCTCCAAGATCAGAGGGCAAAAAGAGACCAGCTCAGTTCTATGTTTTGTCTGCTGAGATTCACTGAGATTTATTAACATAAGGTTCACACTACATAAAAATGGTTGAACTGGTTCCAGACAATAACCAAAAGAGACTAAACCCACCACAGCAACAAAGAGAAAAGATTATGAGTCAAACTGTGTTAAGTCTTACCAACCTCCAAAATAATTTAAAAAAATTAAAAAAAAAAAAAGAGGGGGGTGGTCATGGTAAGAATGCTTCACTCAATTCCATCCTGCTTTCTCCTGCCACTCCACTCCAGCTTTTTTCCTAACAGGCCTGGACTACAGCAAGGGCATCACTCCTGGTATTCCCTTGGGCCACCTGCAGGAATGCAGCTGCTCTGCACCCAGCCAGGGTGCTCTCATCCCTCCCGGTAGGATCACTGCTGCACTGACAGCACAGCAGCAGCACTGTGAACTCCCAGTTACAGGGAGGTCCAAAGACTGCCATTACCGTGGTGTAAACAGTCAAGACAATCATCCCTCCTTCCCAGGCCCAGCTGAAATCTATGCCATCCAAAAGGAAAAGGAGTATTTAAGAAAAGAGGAGTAAATACTGTGCCGCATCCAAACCAAGCAGTGTGACAGCTAAGACCTAAGCCTTTCATAAGTGGATTATGGCTCTTTCAACAATCAATCTAAATAATCATCCTTAAAAATAAAATTCAAGCAAACTACTCATGTATGCAAAAGTTGGCTTCACTTCTAAAACAGAATAAAGATAAAAACCTTGTTATCTTTCATTAAAAAGTTATCTCTGCAATTCTGCCAACCTCAGAACATCTGTGCTCCATACATCCTCAGTCATAGCTTAAACATTTTTAATACCCAACATTTTGTTCTTGTTCTCCCTCATAACATTTGGGCTAAAATCCCAATTGGTTTGTTCGGAGATGTGCAGCACTGAATACTAATTTCATACGAACCAGCAGTTGTGATGTGCATGGATGGCTTTCCCACACACAATTCAGAGAACTGAATATATCCACAATGAAGAATGCTAATAATCCATTAATGAATTCATTAATGGATGAAAAAAAATACATATTGTCATCACCAAGTCTAAAAATGACCCTCTCCTTTTTCTTTATTCATCCTAAAACAGCATCCTCTTAAAACAGTTTTGTGGGAGAGATGACTGGTGCTGAAGCTTCATGTATGGAGACCTACAGTTAACTACTGACATTCATTAAACATGCAGAGGAAAGCAGCCTGGCCATTTGCATACGTCCTAAGAACATTGCAAAAGATACTGGCAGTATTCAAATCAATAATTTTTTTCAACTCTGTTATTGCTTACTTGTGGCAGGTAATAAATTATGCCAGCTGGGAGAGCTGCAACAAACCAGGCCTGCTTTATGAAAGCTAACATGAAGAAAACTTATAAAACCAAGGTTTTTTTAGAGACCAATCTCATTCTACTAAGTAAGCTGACAAATACCGAACAAGTCTTGATGTGTGTAAAATACTCTGAAGCAAAGGTTAGTGAGACTTGTCCTTTTGAAGTTATCCTCCTTTGTAAGTGCCTCAAATACTGTACTTTAGGCACCACAGGGACACAAGAGCATCCACTCCACACAGATCTAAAATGCACAAGGTACAGCTGGTTAAATAAACCAAAATTAAATCCTAAATTTCTTCATTTTATCTAAAAAGAAAAAAAAAATCAAAAAACCTGTACCCTTACATGTTTGCTCTTGAGTAAATTCATCATGTAAATAAATCTAATAGCTCCCTCCTCTTTCAAAAGACAGCTATAGCCCATAGGTAAATTTAAATTCTGCTGAAAATTTACTGGTAACATTATGCAAGTATCACAATTTGTAGTAAATATTTTATTTAAGCAATGTTCAATACACTGAAAATATTAAAACTACAACTATCAAAATTACAAGCTCAGCAACAGAGTAGAAGTTGTTGAGATAAGGTAGTTACTTTCAGCCTCTTTTTCCTGTATTTTCTTTTTAAAAGAAAAAAAAAACCAGGAGCAGTAGTGCCAGATGTCTCTTAAACAAGCTACATGTGCTACCATTTCTCCCCCTTCCCCCACTCCAAGTGAGGCATTCTGGAATGGGGGGTACCCTATAGCCCAGGGAGCTGAATTCCCAACTGCCCCACACTCTTGGAGGCACATGGAACTCACAGCATTTTTCCAGCACTAGGAGGTCCCAATCCCCTCACCTCCAGCACACGGAACAAGTCTCGCATGCTAAATATTGTGTTTGAGTTTTTCCTTTTTCTTCCTCCTAGTTGAAACAAAAATGCCATCTTGGGCATAAGGTAAGTAATCAAGCTCTTGTTTTCACCCACAAACAAAAAACCCATCATTTTTTAGCCATCATAGTTTACTCACTCCTTTAATACAAGGAATACCAAGAAACACTTTTGTCTGTTGAAGTTAGTTGGCAAGTAGGTACAAAATGTAAAACATCATCACACAGCAGTGTTGACTGTATTTACAGCACAGCAGCTACATTTTAATTCATACAGCAGTTTAACACTCATGATTTTGTGTATCAAACTCAGATACACTTAGTGCTGGACAACCATTTTCCAGCATTCTTAAGAGGATGTTACCCAGGGCGGGCACTTAACTCGGTTGAATATTACCATTCCACTGGAAAAGGGAAAAAAAAGGGAAAAAGGAAAAAAAGGAAGAAAAACCCCACCCTCTAAAAAGAAAAACAAACAAACAAAAACAAACACCCCCAAAAAAACCAAAAGCACCCCCACACCCCCCAAAAACAAAGAGAACAAGTTTTCCTATTTCATATGCTCTGTGTCACAGTCAGATCTATCACTGGCACTCATCTGCAGTGACAATTAAAGCTAATATTCTGCACTTGCAAACAGGGAGCATTGATGGGCTGACAAACCCCATTTTGCTGACTTTGGTGGCATGGGTGGTAACCTCTGACAGAGGGATGGAAAAGTCGACTGCCAGGGCGGAAATCACCAAAGGACAATTAACAAAGCCCAGAGTTGTCCGACAACTGCATGGGAAAAGGCTTTAGTCACTACAGTTTCGGCTTCTAATTTATTATCAGAACTGGATCATCTTCTTGTGGTTTTCAGTCCATGATCATATTTGCCTTATCAGTCTGCAATTACCTTTAATTATTAAAACAAGAATTGCTAGAATGCAAGTGCTGTATCTGTCACCATGTCTTCCCCAACAATTGCTGTGTTTTTTTAATTAACTACATCCTTACTCTTAGCACAGGTTTCTCTTCTGTACCAACTACTTATCTCCCACCTTCCCAACACTCATATCAGAAATGGGTAACTCAGCAGGTGAGAACACAACATACATGTAGAGAGTTTTTCAGTCCTACTTTAGTTTCTCTGACATTTCTCATTAAATAATAATTCCAAGTATTTTGAAGGGTTGGACAGAAGAGGGATTATTTAAAACAGGCAATACCTCTTTCAGATTGCTTTGATCTTTCCACTCCATTTTATGTTGTGCAATGATGCAATGCTAAAATAAGTCAATACACTTTCTCTAAACACACATTTAATTTTCTGAAATGGATATTCAATCTTGTTGACTCCCTCATAGTAGGTTATTCACTTCTTCCAGATACTCACTCAAGAGCAGTGTTTCTTTGACTTAATTAGTCAGCCATCAATTACATAATTATTTATTACTCCTGTGTTGAACTCTGCAGACTCTGCTCTTATGCCCAACAGATTTTGTTCTCAAATTACTTTTACCAATAGTTTGTAATGACCATTCAGGATTCTAACATCAAGTCATAACACCTAATGACAAATAAAAACTTTTTAACCTGGTATGATACTGCAAAATCATTTACTGTTTTACTTACAGCAAGTTCACAGCTCCTGAAACCATGATTTATTTTTCAAAAAATTCAATTACATGCAGTTTGTAATCACGGGGTTGGCTATACATTATGGGAAAAGGGAAGAGGCTTAAAATTAGGTAACTGGATTAGGATTCATGCATGTTTAAGATACCCTTACACAAAAAAATAACCCAGTATGTCTAAGTATCATCAAGTAGCAGATTTTTCCAAGTCCTCATTTTAATGCCCCAGGCACCAATTTCCTAAGAACACTGGATGAACAACAAGCTACGTTACAGTAATCTCTCTGCATTACTAATGCAAACTGCCAACTTTGTGTTTTTATTCAAGAAGTCACATAATGTTTAGAATTGCTCTGGCCATAAATCAGCAGTATAGAACTCTCATGCTGTTGTACCACTAATCAGGATTACAAGTATAATACCTGGAGTTGTTTCAACTCAAATGGAATTCCTATACAGGCATGCCACTGGAAGTTAACATCACCTGACAAAACAGCTACACATGATGTTTAGTTACAATAACACAATGCTTCAACTGAAATATATTTGCCATCTTTCCTTTAGTTTGCCCACATATAACGAAGTGTAATTACTTTTAATGTTTCAGAGTACAGTTTAATTGCTCACCTAACATATATTAAAACACTCACTGTTTTGGTCATGATCTATTACACAACTGTCAAAACATCAGTTACTAGTCAATCAATTGATCTGAAGAAGTAATGACACCAATCCTCCTGAAACAACTCGGCACTCTCAAACGCCAATAATCAAAAGGGTTACATCTTTCCAAGATTTCTTTTTCTTCCTATTTCACCATCACTGACTGTTGCTTTCACATGGACATCATATTAAGGAGAGTTTCTCTATTAATAAAATATTCTATTTTGAGTAAGTCTCCTATCCCTCACAATACAGGTGCCGAGGCCATTGATACATTTACCTGATTCTCTGCCACTTCACAAACTCAAAAGGTGAAATTAATATTCCATTCAGAGGATGCTTTTTTGGCATCAGACTGCCTTGGTCTTGAAACAATATAAAACAATTTTCACCACAAGTTAGGGAAAGAAGTAATAACATTCAATCCAATTGTTAGACAAGAACATTTTTATCTGAGTGTAAATCAGGTCTGGCGGTTGTTCAGCTTGACCTCCACTTACTATAATCTTGCCCTAGGGTATGAAAATCCTAGATCATTAAATGCTACAAATTTAGTCTTGCAAGCAACCTAAAATGAACCTGCAATCAGAGCCACAGTTTTCAACTGCTGTTAAGAGTTGGAGACAATAGTGATAACAGATAACACAATGTTAAATTGGGATTTTTGTTCATCTGTGTTTGGAGTTTTTTGTGTATTTTTAAGAAAAACAACTAGTATCTCTATCCTTAGCATGTGATTTTTTATTTTAGGGTGTTTTTGAGATTAAGGGAAAGTAACTACCCTTTAAATTCAGAGGTCAAGAGAAAAACAATTCACTGGGTTTTTAAATTTTTATAGAGAGAGATTTCAGTCAGAAGTTTTTCTGAGGAAAGATGGGTTAATATAAAGCTGCCCACTTCTTTCAGTTATGAAAAAGATTTTTAAATGCCAGCTTTCCTACAACTCTCTAGACAGTCAACAGACATTTTAGGAACTGCTACCAATTCATTACTGTGAAACAGATGCCTGCCAAAAAAATTAATTACAGAACATAAATTTTATTACTATGTGAATTAACTTAAGACTTTATATGCTAAGTGTAAAAACTACTCCAGAACCGCAGACCCTGGTATTAAACACAGTCCACTAAGAAAACAAGGCAGAAGAGAACAACAACCAGAAAGGTGTGTAAGCACTTCTTGCAGCTGATCAGAGCATGATGCACTTGCTAAGCCACAAACTAGTAAAATTCCTCTTCTGCAGGGAAGGAACAAAGGTAAGAACTGCAGCCCAGCAGAGAGGGAGCCAGACAGCAGCACCGAACCTTTCCAAAGGTCAGCGAAGACTGATGAGGAACAGGCAGTAATGAGCTACTCCTGAACTTCACTTAGGTGGTAAGGAAAGGTCCAGGAACACAGCTGGAGCATTCCAAGGACTAAAGCAAAGAGTAGCAAAGTCACAGCTGTTCAACAGCAAAATAAAATCACAGCACAGGAACACCATCTGAAAAATGAAAAAACCTTTAGCAAGAATTAGAGATATCACTCAATTTACAGAGCTCTGATCAGGTCTCCAAGGCAATTAACTCCAATTAACATCCATGTATATTAATAAAAATAAAAAAGCGTAGTAAGCGTTAAAAATTATTTATCAAGTCTTAGTACTGATTCACACGCAGTAAACATACTACCAGTGACAAGCTCTAAATAAGCCTTTTCACCCTCTGAAGTGATACAGAAAAATTGTACTCCATCAAAATTGTTGTTCACACAGCTTTCTCACAAATAAATGCAAAAAGCTTTAAACACCTAAGATATAATTAAGGAAATAATTCTGGCATTTTATGAGGACTACCAAAAAAGCCAATCCACAAAGGACATCTCACCCGTTGAGGCCTAACAGAATATCCTCAGGTTTCTCTGTGGCATACACAAATACACATCTCTTCTTCCCAAGCAAAGTAACCGAATGCCATTCTCTCTCAGACCATATAACGATGTTATTAACTCTGTGGTGATTACAGACAACCAAGATACATTCTGCAGCAATGAAGGTTTAATTATTCTTTACATTACAGTGTTTCTATATTTAATTCTGTATTACAGCCCAACCTGAATACACAATTTTAGAATTGCAATAACAGTTCCCTCAACTCCCCTCAAAAGAACATTTAATGGAGAAAATTAAAGTTGTTTCAACTGATACGTGAAACACTGTGCAGTATAAATTGAAAATTTTAACGATATCAACATATCTTCACCTGACTTGCCAAGAATCAATTCCCTTAATTTACATAGGAGCAAAAACATCAAATTTGCAGAGAAAAAGACAACTGCCCAGCACTATTTCCAGAAGCAGATACCAAAATATTTTCACTTCCTCTAATAACCCTGAAGAAAATGAAGTGCTCATCAAGCAATTCACTTTACGGACAAGGCAAAACCTTGAACACATGCGGCAATTTCCAGCTCAAGAAATCTCCCAAGTATTTGCTGGACTGCAATATTTACAACCCTCAAGCACTAGCATAAAATGATGCTATTAAATGTTTCTCCTTCACTAAAACAATCTTCTTGTTCAAAATGGCAACCAATATTTGCAAGGGAGAGAAGACAAAGAAGTGCCTTGGCTGCCAATTTAAACCACAGATCTCACCAATTAACACATCAAGTTTCACACACACTGTCGATTCCCCATTCTGAAATTAAAAGAACAGATTTAAGTTTTAATACTTACCATTCCCAAAATTTACACTGAAATAACAGGTTAAATATTATTTTATTATTTATTAATAAATCACATGGTCTAAAACATGTCCATCTCCAGCACAGCAGTATAATGTAAACAAAATATGACCATACTCGTGTGTGCTGGAACAAACAAAACCAAACAAATAAAAAATACTTAAGTTATCCAGGCTGAAAGACTATTTCATGTTTTCTATATCACACAGTCTTTAACGTGCAATATGACACGCTGCTTGTTAACAGTTTTCACCTGGGCAGCATGATGGGAGAACCCAAAAATTCAGATATGATTTTTCAGTTTTCTGGAGCACACAAGGCCAAATGGGTGAGAAAACAATATAAAACACCTAGAGACTGACTGAATCCTAGGAAAAAGGAAGGAACTTTTATCTTCCCCAGGAAAATGAGGAAAATACATTTTGCACAAAAATTTATTTTGTAAAAATCTATCCACATTTCTGTCAGCAAGACTAAGAACCAGACAGAACTCACACTGTAACAAGGAGCACAGGAAAAATGTCACAGCACGTGGAAGAAGTCCACAAAAACTAAACACACTGGAGAGAGATCCTTAACGAAGAACAGAAATCCAAAACGAGGAGGGAAACATTATGTAGTGACCATGTTTAAATATTCAGTCCTAATGGCTGATAATCATATTCAGTAAGCAGCAGGAGCAGAGGTGTGATGTTGCAAATGCAATAAATCCCCAAGGAGACAATATGTCTCCAAGATGTGCTCTAGAAGCTGCTTATGGTCAATTAAAGCAGCATCAATAACACCTATGCACAGGCAGGTAACAATCCCCCCACACTGCCAAGGAGAGGGGAAAAGTGAAAGGCCACACAACTTGCTTAACCTTAGCAGTTCAAAGCCACAAATATCAAGCACTACCACAGTATTCCAGTCCCCTCCATCCCATGAAAGGAAGGTTACATGTGCATTTTGTCAGGAGTGAAGAGAACATACTACTAAATACCTTTGTTAAGCCACAACTGGCAAAACTCTCTTGCACAGGAAATATTGATATTTCAGTATTTTCAATATAGACACAAAATCACTTGTGAAGAACAGTATTTTAAGAAAGATTGAAAAAATAATTTATTAATTTCCAGCCATTTAAAACAAGCCCTTTCACAAACTTTCATACACAACAACAGGTGACCTGTTTTCCAATTAAACAGTTTGAAACCAGAAATAATGATAAACATACAAAGCCCAAAGAAAACTGCAAACCTGGAATAAAAAGTATTCATCTTCCTAGTCTTCCCTCAGCCATTTTATAGAAGACAAATTTTTTGTTACAGCTGCTTCAGTGCTGCCTGTACCGTCATGTGAGGAGCAAGAAAAGGATATTCTAACAGATGATACCTAGTTCTTCAGAACCTTCTTGAGTATTCACATACAGAAAGCACTCACACTTGGATCTCTATCTACCCAGCCCTGTAGCACAGGCTCCTACATCCGTCCTGATCCCTTACTGACCAGAAGGAAATCATGAACTACACGTTTTCACAGATTTTTTTAAAATCTCACTTTAACCTGTGACAATTACTACAAACTTCTTGAAGGCTTTTGCAGTTCCCAAACTGAAAACCCTACAAGTACATGAAGTACAGGAAAATACAAACTCGGGCAGTAACTCATCAGCTCATTCATCAATGGTCCTAACACTACAAGGATGATGTTCAGAGAAATCCATTTGGACAATGTGTATATATTTTAAAATGTTGTCCGTCACAAATATTTGCAAATACGTAACCACAAATTTTTCTTTAAAAGGCAGTCTTTTAACTATATAAACCTAGTCCTTAAAACAGACTATTAACCTAACATTTATTCAAGAGTACAATACTGTACTTCTCACTCCAAGCTAATTAATAATTTCAATTAATGTTGACCGATCTAGTGCGGAAACCTTTCCTGAGATAGTGAAAGAATGTTTGGTTTTCATCCTGTTCATCAATACATACAAGAGTAAAATGAAATTTTAGTTCAAGAACTGCTTTATGAACTTGAATTTATGACTAAGCAGATTGTGGGACTTCAGAATCTAACAGGTAGGCAAAGCTGTAGAAGCCTAACAAAGTGTTTTTAAAAACATAATTAAAAAGCACCTTTGTGATATTGCACAGCAAACTGCACACCTAGCTAAATAACAGTGAGTGAAAAAACAGGGAAAATATTTTATTTCTTCCTTTCCAATCTTTTGCCCTAACTGGTACTGACTGATCAAGTCTACTTCCATAGCTGCACACAGGTCCCTAAACCCCAGGGTGTCCCTTAGGCTTTCTTCAGTTTAAGCACTTTTCTTTAAAAGGTCCTGATGGAGCCTCCTGTGCCCTGACAGTGGTGGCTGTTGATGTGGACCCATTAGCCCACATCTCCATTACTGAAAACTCCCCTGCTCCTACTTGCTATGCCAAAGACCGTTTACTTCACAAGATGAATTAGCAAACACCAGTGTAAGAAAAATATTCTTTTTTTAATGCAATTAAATAGGGAAGCACTACCGTGTCTTTCAGAGAATTCCAAAAGATGGGAGTTAACGGTGTTAGAAGACATGGTATTCGTAAATCTAAATATCTGGGGGCAGGAATGGG
Source organism: Lepidothrix coronata (assembly GCF_001604755.1). Taxonomy (NCBI): domain Eukaryota; kingdom Metazoa; phylum Chordata; class Aves; order Passeriformes; family Pipridae; genus Lepidothrix; species Lepidothrix coronata. The sequence continues at coordinate 3,230,276 of NW_016690182.1, forward strand.
GGAGCAGGAGGAAACAAATGAAAATGGCATGGTTTAAGAATTACTTCAGGAAGGCAACTGCTACCAAATTACAATCAGAAGATTAATATTCAGCCATTATGAAATGGACAGTATTTATATACCATATAATTTAGTCTTTATTAACCAAAATTAGTGGTACTGACTTTTCTGCAATAACTTGTGCCTTTATTTTAATTAAGCTCTCAATAAAGTGAAGTTCAGGATTCCAGTAATACTTCACAGTTATTAGAAACTTCAGCAATAATATAACTTATGAATTTCATTTTGTAACCCATAAAGCACCACAGGCAGGTAACACACACCAGCAGGCACAGCCACCTGTAGTGTCAACATACAGTCCACAAGGAACCAAGGAGCTGCACAGCATTCTCAGAACAAATAATCATCTTATTCCAAAATTAAGCTACCAGAGAAAGAGCCTAAGCACAGCAAGATGTAATTTCCGGGACCGTCAAAAACTGCAGCGTGACACTTAAATCACACCATCATCCAGGTTTCTGCATAAACATCTGCTTTCTGTGCCAACGAGACACAGAAGCACACCCAGGAGTCCTCTGACAGTGCTACCTCAAGTGTTAATACTCAGACAAAGCAGTTCCAGATCACACAGTCATGGAACCTTGACATACCTTAGACTGAGGCCCACAACTACATTTCTGATAATTTTGCATTAACACATAATGCCAGATCTGTCCCGGACAGGAGATACTTCATTCATCATTAAATCTGCTTGAGAATTACAGATTGACTTTACAAATAGGCAAATTCAGCACCTTCTTAACATGTAGCTGTGGCACTTAAGAGTGCTGCCAGGCCTTATTCACAAAAGATGGGAACAAAATATGACTGTTTATCATTATACTATATCACTAAAATAGTCTAAGGAAGTATTTTCTTACCATTTTTGGCAATTCTGTTTCTGGGTAATTTGTATTTCTCTCAAAGTAAACAACTAATTTTCCTTTCCTTCTGAACTCATTATATGTATATCCATAGAAAGACATTCCTTAGTGCTGTGTTCTCAGGATTTGAGGATCTAGTAACAACAATGCTGAAATATATTTTTCAAGTAACTTTCTTTGCATGCAAATAACATTTTTTGCTTATTGTTTATTACCATAAAATATTAACTTATGATTTGCTACAAGATATTGTTTCAGAACGTGACCATTGCAATAAATGTTTGTATGATGCCCAAAACAGCAGTGTTTTTATAGCAATACACAACTTATAGTGTTTGACTTTGTCTAAGTGATTAATTCAGTCATTTATGTGTTCCCTGAAACACGTGACGAATCTTCCTCCATTTTATTTGGAGAATAATCTTTTCTCAGATTAGTGGATCCAGAGAACCACTTAAACAGAAGTAACAATGGCAAAATTTTAGCAGTCTGAGAGCACAGATATCCCACCTTTCTAAGACTCTCGAGTATGTTCTACAATACCGTGATACACAAGTCCCAACGTATGACCTGCAACACTTACCCTTTAATTCCAAATGACATTAAGTCCTTTGTGCAGAAACTACCAAATCCTAAAAATTGCATATACATTTAAAACCATCTGTTCTTCACTTCAACTAAGTTTTACACCACTACTGGATACTTACAATATAAAACACGTTACATATACATTATAGAAAATCCTTTCTAAAACTTAAGCAGTTCCACCATTTCCACTCACTTCCCTATTTCATAATCTTTGCCTTTTCTACACCTTCTCAAGTTGTCATTTAGCTGTAGAAAAGGAAGTTGTTCAACAACAACATGTCCATGTACTAGTAATTTCAAATTTTATTCCATTGTTCCTTTCAATTATCAACTAAGCACATTTATACCAATTTTTGAACAGATTGCATTAACCGTATCTATCCTCTTTTTTGCTAAATAATGAATGAAACTACAAACAATAGCCATAGTAGTTTAATAATACAATAGATAGGTTGCTACTGGAGAAAGAACAGTCCTACTTCTCCCTTCTCCTTGCTTTTACTTCTGGCCATGTCTCTTAGTCAAGGGCACTTGTCAGACCCTTTGTTGAGCAACAGTCTATTAATTTCTTCGTGAATGAATTAGCTTTCCAACAGTTTAGTAAGCTGAGCTGGCTTGACAAAAGAGTCCTGTGGCTGGTGCAAAACAGCTCCTTTCAAAATCAGTGAGACAGTATGGCAGACATGATCAACTGTCAAATTATGTCAAAAGAAAGAGAGCTGTCCATACTGTTCTGATAGGCTACAACTGCTTTAGGGGTTGCCATACACTGCTACCCTCTCTGGCCATGGCACTGTGAGCCACACTTAGGACAGCACCCAAACACCAGCACCAAGTGTTATCCAGCCAGCTGTGAAATGTAAAAGCCTGGCCTCACATGCTGCTTTTCCAACAGTAATGAAAATTCATAACTCACTCTGGTTTGTGATGTCTGAATAAATGTTCTGACAAGCCAATAGTTGATCACCTTTGCCTGAAGCCTACATGAAATGGCAATGAAAGGAGCAGAGATGTGACAGAAATAGAAAGATGTTACATCCCTGCAGAAAAGCAAACCACTAGTTCGTTTTACCAAGTACAGCCAAGAGTGGTCTCATTTGGGTTCTGTAACCCATCACTATTACAATGCTTCTCCAGCACATCCGACATGATTAGAATCTACCATTATTCCACAGAAAGCCAGGACTAGGTTTATTCAGTCCCAGAGAGAGCTCACCACTGAGTAGTTTAATAATCCAAGAGTACATAATGAAAACTAGTTCTGTTTCTAATTATTTTCTTCATTGATCTGCGTAGATGCCACAAATCATGTTATTACCAGAAAACAAACTAAAAAAAATTGGTTTTGTGTTCATACCAAAGTTGTTTAGACTAAGGTTTTGACAGATAATAATCAAATAGAAATACAGTTTTTGTCCATTTTAGCTAGAGATCCAAAGCATTCTTAGAGCAATACTAGGCCTATTTACACTTTTTATTTTTGAACAATGCTATTTTTCTTTAAAAGCCACATTTTAGACACTTAGTGAAGGTCGAAAGTCCCACAGCCATTTAACTTCTAAAGCTACTCAACTTTACGACAAACAGTAAAAATCTTCATTAACTAAAAGTCAAAACCAAATTAATACATAACAAAACTGGTAAACTGGTTGGTCAAAGACAAAATGCAGCAAAGTAAAAGATCAGACCACCTTCTACAGACTTTTTCTCTCTGAAATTAACAGTCAACTTTTAATGTATCACAATTTTCAATTCAAACTTACTTACAGACTTAACAGAATTTTCTTGCCAAAATTCTGAAAACTGAACAGAGACTATACATGACCATCAGAACAATATTTTTTTCTGCTGCAAAATACTTCTGTACAACACACTAGTTATTTACAGTTGATCAACTGCAGTGGCAAACCCCAACATAACAGTAGTATTCAAACTAGAGCATGGGATCCTAATAAAAACATACACAGCTACTTGGAGTTTGGTGTTGCAAGAACCTCACCAGACCTAAAACAACTAACAGCTTAATGAATTTGTCATACCAGTTGCTAAAAACAGGCATTTATAATGCCAAAATACAAGTAGGGCAAAGCTCAGTAACTTTTTAGTGCAGGTATACTGTAAGTAATTTTAAGAATTTTCAACTTAAGACTGTTTTAAGCTGAATGACAGCTCTTAAGAAGCAAGCTCCCAATGAACATTATTCTCACAGCATTACTTGTTACGAATACGCTGTGACTCCACAGGCTGGAAAGAAATAAACCTTAATATTGCAGAAACAAAAACCAGCACAGAAAAGCTTGAAATACCACACACAAAATGAATGCAATGCCATTCCTTCCAGCACTCAGCATCCTACAGCACACAGACCTCCTGAAGAGTAGTACTACGCTCTATTCATAACTTTTTTCTACACCACACGAAGCCAGAAGTGTAGAGTGACAAAAACTGGTACTTTAATAAGATGATAAAGATTATTCTTACTATACTAGTTACAGCAGTTTGTTCTTTTGACATCAAAAAAAGTAGAGGTCATAACTGGCTGTTACTGATTTATACTGACAGAAATTGGGCACAAATGCTAAATAAAGATTAGTTAATATTTGCAGAAGACTTTGAACATACAAAATGCTATGTAAGTAGCAAGTATTAAGTCTTCCCACACATTCATTCTGGCACGCTTCCAAGCAGGGAAGTCCCACTGAAACATTTCAACAGCAGTAAGGAGAAACAGAGCTCAGGCAATTGCAGCTAAATTCACAACAGTCCTTCTAAGGAGCACCTGCAAAACTGGGGGAACCAATGCCTACTGCCTTCTACAAATTCAACACCAAAAAAGAAACTCCTGTTCCAACATGGTTTATATAAATGCATGCTGAACAACCCACATTCCATACCCCTCTGTACAACCTAAAATGATCTACAGCACTCCAAAAATCTTGTAAATATGACTTTCCTGTTGTCTAGTATTTCTGACTACAACTTCACAAAGCAAAATCACAGCATACAGCTGTCAGTTTGACTTTGATGCAGAAGTTTATTTTCAACAAATCCCAGTTCTGCCTAGAGCTGACCAGCTCCCCCAGATCTAAATTGTAAAATGGCAAAGAATTAGGCAATGAATCACAATCTAATAATTTCTGATCAATCAACAGTGAAGCGTTTCCCAAACACCTCAAGGAAGCCAGGCACCTTGTTACCTAGAATTCCACACTGTAAAAAACACTCTGCAAGCTTTCTTCCAAGAGCAGAAGAAAAAATGGTCTGAGAACTGAGGTTTAACTGAGGTAAAGAGGAGAGGCATGCAACGTGTTCAGGCATTTCTCAGTATCTCTGAAGGACAATATTAATATTTTATGAGATTAAAAAAGGTTATGTCTGATTTAATTATCAGGTACTCCCAGAGGTGAGACCCATAGCCTCAGCATGCCCCAAAAATCTCAGAAGCCAGGAAGGCTGGGACTTTGGATCATTGCATAGGATGGTCCGTATTCTGCGAACAGGCCGAAGTCAGACCATGTATAGAACTGGCACTGCAGCTTCCATAAACCACAGAAAACTCCAGAGTGCAAAGGCTCATAATAAGATCTAACCACAACAGGCTGGGAAGCATCTAGCTGAAGGAGGAGGTCTAGCAGGGTTTTGACAACAGCAGCTGATTAACCATGCCAAGGCTGGAAGAAAATCTTGAGGGGAGAAAAATCTTCTATAATTGTTCCTAAAATCTTCTCCTACTCCTTCCATCTTATTCCCAGTAACACCTGCACAACTTCTAACTAGCACACAGACCAAAAACAAAGAAAAATGTACATGATCTTCCTGCCTGCATAAATTAATGCACAGTCCTGTATTTCCTTGCAGAACTCTAATTGATCTATGACAGACTTTGTAACATTTTGGGGGGGGGAGGAAAAAAAAAGGTTAAACCGAGATCGTTACAGAGATTAGAGGACTGCTTTTGGAACTGGCATATCACCCTAGTGCTTTTTTGAGTTTGACCAAGTAGAAAAGTAGTAGACGACTGCAGGAATAAAAAGTTTTCTTTTTCTGGTCCTACAGTCACAGAAAACATTGCCACTTCAACACTTCAACTACTGAAATACTGAATACTTTGTATTCTCACTGGCTAAAAGCTCCCTTATCTTCTTCCATGCAGAAGCAGCACCCATTTGACTCCACAGGAATTTAACACAGACACTCTTCAGTTCAGCTCCTTAAACCAGTTCACCTGTGAGGTTCAAATGGGAAGAAAACACAGGCACAAGACAAATGATAAAACATGTAGTCAGGAGAGACAAAACCACCCTACCAGCAGCAGCTCCCCATGGAACTGGCCCTGTGACATGGGAAGACTCATCTGCAGCAGCCTAAACAAATATGGAAGGAAGAACCTAATGAATGAGGGAGGAAACTCTGCACGTGGAGTCATATTCAGAAATTATTTCCAGTTTCATAACTGCCCAATTCTCTTCTTTCACATCAGTAAGTAACAAGTCTCTCCACCAACTATCCTCACTGAAAAAACCAACTTTACATTTTCAATGGATTGCTAGCTTGATTTCTCTCCTCCAGATCCCACTCCAATAGCCTTTAATGGTTGATAAAGTTAGGAACTAAAAAATTAAACATTCAACACAAACATTTGCAGCTTTCACATCTGACAGAACAACCTATTCCAAGATTAGGTCTTTACATCAAAGCAGTTACTTATGGATACTTATGTATCTAATAGCTCAAAGCCAACAAATTCCACAACAGAAATAAAAAAGTGAAGGTGATACAAATGGACACACAACATATTTCGAAATGGCTCCAGTAAGCATCAACATATTCTCACACTTTCCTACCTCTCCATCTTCCTGGCTATGTTCTCCTTCCTCCTGGTAATCCTATTTCATCTCCTGGGATGCTTCATTCCTTATATACTAACAAATAGTGCTTATTGTAAAGGAATTGAAAAACTTCAGTAAGTTTCTTAAATCCCCAGGCTACCAAGAACGTTGACTCAATCTTGCATCCAAAAGAATTTTTCCATGCTTCTCTTCACTGGAGATAGAGGAAGACTAAGCCCATTTGTAGGATTATGAAAGAATATATAAATCCTCTCTTGTAAACAAAACTTCACTAACCAGTTTTGAATGCAAGGTATTCTTTGCATAGTTTATAGCCTCTTGGCACTGAAGGGAAAACCCTTGAGAATTCAATTTCATAGAGACTGTTACTCCACTTGGGGGTGAATACAAAGAATCTTAATGAGTGACCTACTGTATAGGAAGAGGGTAGCTCTTCATTTCTTTATTTTATTCTACCCAGTGCTATTGAAACTAAAAGTGTCTAAAAATGTTTTTGATATTTTTACATCATACTGATGCATACAATCTGTCTTGCCACCGTAGAAAATTTTTGCTTAGCAGCAACTACTGCTCTGAGGTACAAACATACTCTGAATACACAAGTTTATTAACTTTCATAAAACCACTGCATTGCTGAATAGAAATGGGGCAGTATAACTGAGACGATGCAATGCAGCAAGAGAAATAAAATGCCTAAAGGCTGATTTTTCTGATTATGTTTGAACTGTCAAGCCACAGGTTGTCTGTGTACAGAATCCATGCTGTTTCCCAGCAGAGTAGTAATGCAGCATACACACATCAGCAATACTTCTTACTTGATGAACATTTATAAAATTAAATACTAATATATACCAGTTTTGAAAATACAGCTTATCAAAGCAATTAGAATGGAAGCACACAATAAAACAGAGCAGCTCAAAAAGAATATTGAAGACCAAAATGTAACTCAGTGGGGAGAAAAACCCCAAACGTTTTCCATAGTCATTCAAATATTTGCCTTAATAAACCATTTCTGTGTTTGGTAAATCAACATGCAAACATGTTGATGCTTCACCTTTTCTTTAGCCAAATGTTTATTAGGCAAGTAACAGCAGGCCTATACCACAGATCGAAGAGAGATACTTGTGCAGCTTTCCCTTCTGGTTACCATAGTTTCAAATGAACTGTAGATTTCTAGAAAAAATACTTATGAGAAGGAATAAAAATATCACTGCTTAAACATGAAAACTGCAAAAAAGAATCATTCTGATTAGTGTATGAATGACACTTAAGTGAACAGGTAAATGCTTAAGAAAGGAAGTTTTATTTGCAAGACTGGTCAGAGGCGCAGCAGTGAAGCTTGAGCATGGACAGTGGGAGAAGGATAAAGGCAGCAAATGCAACTAGAGGGAAGAGAAATATAAGCCCCAAAAAGTCACTCAGTAGCTATTCACCTCTCTCTCTTTTTCAAAAATTCCAAATTAAAAAACCCAGCACCAGCTCTGAACCAGGGCATTAGGTTCCCAAGCCTCCATCATCAAGGAATACTTTCCAAACATATACCAGAGGGTGGAAAGGCATGAATCTTCATAGGAATTTAAGGTGACTTTAAGACATGAAACAAAAAAGGTTCTTCCAATAAGAACAACACAATAGGTTGCCTGAGAGATTGCACAAACTCCACCCTGAGACATTTCAAACTTCACTGGACAAATTCTTGGTGCTACAGGACAAGATTTAAGGAGAAGGTTGGACCAGACCTGCAGGGGGGCTTTCCCACCTATATGATTCTGTGACCAAGAACACAAATAGTTTTTTCATTGGGGCATCACTTCTAGGAAGCACCTGCACATTCATAATGCAAAGCGTTATTTTATGTGGTGTTAAAAAGAAAGTATTTTGGATATAGTTCAAACAGGTACATAAGAAACAATTACAAAAACAGTCTATGGCTGCACACCAAGCTGGAACTTTCTTGTAAGAACAGTTCCCATCCCAAAATAGTACAAAATAACAAAATTTTATAAATTCTTATGTTATTAATCTTAAATTATTAATACAATAGTTTTTCTTTTTCAAATCCATTTAAATTGTATTCTTTACCCTAAATCAAGATACAACAGTCCATATCAATTCTCTCTCCTGTTTCTCTGTTGCAAGCACAGTTCTGCCATATGATATGTAGACTGAAGCCACTAATTATTCTTGTTTTGATAAAAAAGGTCTTGATCAAGTCTTCCCTGTTTCCTCCCTTGGAAAAAACATCATAATTCATCAGTTCTCTGTTTCTGCAGTGAAATAGCCAGTGGTCAGGATGCACCATCATATTATACAAATTAAGTTAGCAGGCCACTATATCCATAATTACAAAAAACATCTTATTCCAGGACTCATGTCAGATAAAGTAACCTGCAAATTAAAAATTAGACACCCCAAAAATCACATATGAACTACAAAGCCATGTTCTTGATATTTAGTATTTTTGGGGGGAGGGGGGGTGTTGTAACTTTAGTATATATATTTTCAATTGCTCACAGCAAAATAATAAAAATAACGCACAAAAAAATACAGATCTTAATTATTCACACCCCTACTCCCTACAAATCTTCCTTATGATGAACTCTCCCTGCTGGAAGATTACACTCTGAAAAAAAAAATCAGCCAATTATATTACTCACTTATTATCTGCTTACTAAGACGCAATATGGTCCAAATTTCCAGAGTTGACCTTTCTTAAGGGATGAACTGGGAGTTTTACCTAAAGCAATAACAGGTGAAAGACTAAAAAAGCCTTAGATTGAACACCTTATTTTTATTTGTAAACAAAGTAAGTCAATTTTTTCCCAGACATGATGCTGCAGGGAAGGTTTTATAACTTAGGCTGAAATCCTATATTAAGTAAAAAACTGCAATTCAGCCATAATGAAGAACTGCAAAATTACCTCCAAATCAAAAACATCCATCTCTTTCCAGGCAGATCACATGCATTAAGAACAGGAAAATAACTGCATTGAGTCCTCTGTGCTATGTGCCCACATGTGCTACAGCACACACCTTCCCAGGGAGCAGCAGAGCAGCGTGTCCAGGTGTCTGTCCCTGCCGGGACTGGGGCACCACCGGAGAAGGGACAAACCTGGGGGAAGCCTGCAGGTCTGGGCAGGTGTGTCCTGCACATCACCCAAAGCTCTCTCACTCACAGGCCAGAAGCTGAGCAGCATTTCACCAAACCTTGGCAGCAACTCGAAACTGATTTTGGAATGCAATCCCAGCTAAATAAAACATGCATACCTAAGGTTTGTTGTTACTTTTTAAAGTGATCGGTAGTTTTGGAAATGTTTTGTGTTCTATGAAATGTCAGTATATTCGATTTCATTATTTTGTTAATAGAAAACAACCCTGAGGTTTGGAATCCAGCTACAATTCTTACCAGTCTAGAGCACTGCAGAGATACCCATTACATGGCAACAGGCACCTTTTTCAAAATACAAGCAGAGGTCATCAGCTTGCTCTAGCAATGCCTGAACAATGGGAACAGATGGAAAAATACTCTCCTCTTTAGAGCTTCACAGAAGTGCTACCAAAAAACTACTGCAAAAAACAAACTGACTTCTAATGTCACACATATTCCCTTGCACCAATCCAATGACAAACCTTTACTGAAAAAAAAAATGCATAAAGTCAATGCATAAAGTCAAATGCATAAAAGGTTGTGTAAGGGCAGGACTAATAAGTCATCATATTCAGAGCCATAAAAAATAAACCATTCACCTACCTACAAAAAAAAAACCAGGAAAAAAAAAAAAAAAAAAACCAAAGAAACCAACCAACACATGTGCTCAGATACTTTTTTGGGTAGGTATTGTGATTAACTTCTCAATCACAGATCACAATCTACCCTGCCATATATGCCAGTCTTCTTACATCTACTCACTCTTCTGATGATATTCTTTTGCAAAAATAAGTCCTCCAAAGGGGGAAATCATAGCCAGCTACACAATCCAAAAATGTACAATATAGACAAAAATAAAGTAAATACCTGGACAGAGCAGCTATCTGACAATTAACTTCATTTCCCTCTGAAGCCACAATAAGACAAGAAGCAGCTGCATACAAATCTAGTTCTACATATCCTTCATTTCTGACTCAAATTGGCATAAAGAAGTTTAAAAACAGACTGTGCCTGTGTTCCTCCATGCAAGTTTGTAGCCAGTAAAGGCTAAAAAACTAACTGCCACATAAAAGCCAAGGGGGTAACATGGGGGATCAAATTTTCCCACATTCCTATCTCCAAAACTGGGTGCCAGATCTCAGAAAACGTTTGAGAGATGAAACATCTCTCAATCTTTCAATCTTAATACACTCTCTCTTCTTCTCTACCCAAGATCTCATATATCTATGAGATTGTAACAGTGCAACACTTGGAAATACAAAGATACTAAAAATTGATAAAGTATTCTGTGAAATAATGCAATGGCATAATCCACCATATTTAGGATTCTGGTCTAGTCTTAGTGATCCCACTCACCAAACTGAGAGGATGAAGAAAAAAGAACACATATTATGTGCTGATACCTGAGCAGTGAAACATCTCAAAACAGAAGCCAGTCAGGTAACAGCCCCTCAAGCTTCCCAACTTCAACAAGTCAGCACTAGCCCTCCTGTGATGAGCTAAATGAGGGTCACCTTCGGAGGGTTTCCTTACTTTTTACTTACACACAAAAAAAAAAAAGAAAAAAAAATCCAACTTTACCAGATTTTTATAAACTGCAAGATGAGAATACCTAAAGAAAATAAATTCTAGTTAAAACAACATACAATTAAAACTACACTTTTAATCTCCAACTCTCAGAACATAAGTTTTCACTGTAACACTCTTAAATAAACACCTGACCTTGTCAAAAGTTACATCAGATTTCAAAGCTTGCCCTTAAACCACAAAGACACAGAATTATTTGAAGGCAGACTTTTTTTCTAATATAAAAAGCCAACTGAAGTCACCGGACTGATCTTCAACCATGAAACCTGTTCAGTGAACGGTGGAAGTTTTTAACTGGCTTAGACCCCGCAGCAGTGCTGGAGGAGGCCCGGATGCCAGCCCGGGAGCTGCAGTGCCGCAGCGGTGCCCCCGCAGACGCTCCCCGGGGCTCCCCCGGCCCCGCTCCCCCCGCGCCGCGGCCCCGCCGCCGGGGCGCCCCCTGGGGACCGGGGGCGGCCGCTGCACCCGCACCCTGTCCCTGCCCGCGCCCGTCCTGCGGGAACGGCTCCAGCGCCTTCACCCGGACCTTGAACCGGCTGCGGCCCCGTTCGGCTGCACCTCTGCGCGAACTCAACAGGACAGAAGGGGCAGGAGGCAGAAGGAGGCCCAGAGCAGCCCACACCGCAGGACTGCCTGTGCCAGTGACAGAAGAGCACTGAGACCTTGAAGAATTCCCATTTTTACTTACCCTTGGAGTTTAAAAGGGGAGTTTATCTAAAATACTGGATGGCATTCAATCTAATCCAGGGCAATAAGCTTGTATGTCACCATTTAAGCTTTTGGGATGCTGTGTACAAGCTTTGTATTTTCCAACCTAAAACTCCAGTTCCCTGCTCACCTCAGTTTCCCAAGGACTAAGTTATCACTTCATTCTCTCTTCCTCTTTGTCAGTGTTTCTCATACAAGGAAGATGAGGTTTTCAGAATGTGAATGTATTAAGTGATACTGAGAAAGTGAGCAGACCTTCAAGAGCATTAAACTGGTATGTTGATGGCTGCCATCAATCACTTCTTTCCATGACAAAACAAGTACTGAAGCAGATGAAGCTCTTGGAAATTCTCGCATAGGTGACACAATCGACAACGCACTCCTCTTTCCAGTATGTTTTCTTAATTACACACATTAAAAAAAAAAAAAAAAGGCAAACAAACAACACCCACCACCAAAACCGAACTGAACCATTTTGGAAATTCACACCTACAATATTCTTCTAAGTTTTCAAACTAATTAGAGATGAAATGGCCACACTGTAGGCAGAGTTCTGTGACAAAACACAGCATTCCAGTAACACAACCAACAAGCACAATAACCAGTAGAAATATTTGCTTACTTTTGAGGATTCATCCAGTGAAAATAAGCAACAAAAGTATTTCAGGTTTCTGTAAAACATCCAACCTGTTCCTGCTGGCTCACAAGTTTCAGAAAACCTAATCTCTCCTATACTATTTGCCTGCAGCAAAACAACTGAGACAGTAACACAACAAATGAACATGACAAACAAGGACTCTCCAATCATTCTAAATCTGAACCATAAGTGACAAAGAGCAATCTAATTTTAAAAAGTTCATAAAGCTCTGATGTGCCAACATCATTTCATGACTTAACCAAGTCTAACACAGTTGTTCCCACCACCAAGAGCATGAACTTTCAAGTGGTTTGTTGCCAGCAGCTATTTTGTACAGGAGACTGTAATAGCATGTAATATTCAAGAGAAGCTGTCTACATTACTTTTTTTAAAGAATTCAGTTGTTGTTGATAAGTTACACTGAAACAAAATAAAACTAGAGCATTTAACTGAGAATTCTATTTACAATCCTTCCAAGTGGATATTATTCCATTCTGCACATTTAGAGACTTGAACACATAAAGCTGGAATGTGATATATTTATGGAATTTGAGTTAGATTAACAGCCAGCTAATTGAATACTCCTATTCTAAAAATGGAGTGCTATTCAAGTAATATAATGCATTTTTAAAATAAGTATTTTAATAATCTATGAACCTACCAATTTCTTGTCATTTCATAGAACCCAATTTTTTAAAATATCACAGACTCCTTGATTTGAACCAACTCACTCAAACCAACTTCAGCTTTCAGTTGCAAAACATCAAGACAATATTTAAAAGAGGAGCGCTGGACATGAATTTTAATTGAACTTCTAAAATAAAAATTCAACAAATCCTTATACTGCTTATTGACTTTATTCAGTAGTATCTTCCTGAAAGGGTAAATACATGAAAGAGCTCCAAAACCATAACTCTGGCCCACGTACATATCGCGGGAGTTATGCAAGTGCTAGGAAGTATCACAGGAAAATTAAAGTCCCTCTAAGTTCCATGACTAGTTTTGTATATTTGTTTATTTGAATTAAATTAATAAAATAGCCAACCTTAAGTTTACCACAGCTAACTTAATACAAACAACAGCAACAGAAATTCAGGTTTCTGTCTCAGGTTGCACAAAGGCCACCTGTAGAAAACACTGTAAAATGTCACTGGTTTTGCCAAGAAGGACCAACATGAGCCTCATCAGTTAATGGAAAAAAGATCTATCTGGTAGAGATGGGATTCAATTGATATTTTGATATTTTTCTCCTTTGTACAACTTAGAAGCTTTCTTAGTGTTTGTTTAATTAATCATAACAGCATGGGGATTCCACCTCATTCAGCTCCAACTCTTTCAGCAGCCAAAAGATGCAGGTTTATGCTAAGAGCACGGCAGCTGCCTTCCCACACCATGTTTTATTTAGTAATGAAACTGTTATCATGGCTATAAGGAAAAGAATCTGTGTTACCCACTAAAGGAGCCCCCATAGCAAATCTGTGGTACTGTGAGTCTGTGACTGATCACCAAGATTTATCCACAAAATTATGAGTTGGGGATAATTAGCAAGTGATACCAAGATGGCAGAGATTAATGACTGTCAGTTGCACAATCACTCAGGGTATTTATTTACCTGCACATAACCAGCCGGCCTGCACACAGGTATTTAGCAAGTCTTAGGAGGGCTCAATACCAGATAAACACTCCGGGAATCATAGAATCAACCGGGTTGGAAAAGACCTCCAAGCTCATCAAGTCCAACCCTTGATCCAACACCGCTGTGGTTACTTGACTCACATGGCACTAAGTGCCACATCCAGTCTCATCTTAAAAACCTCCAGGGACGGTGAATCCACCACCTCCCTGGGCAGCCCATATACATATATATATACATATATATATATATATATATGTA
>NW_016690182.1:3246589-3277632 GCF_001604755.1 Lepidothrix coronata
TTTTTTTAAAAAAAAAAAAAAAAAAAAAATAAAGGAAGCCGAACGGAAACTGCCACAACTCTTCCTCTTCGCGGGCAGCCGCCGAGGAGCTCGGCCAAAGTCACTCGGAGGGGAAAACTGGCCCCACAAAGGCCTTCCCCGAGCTGGGCGCCGGGGCGGGAAGGGGGGGCAGCGAAGGGAGGCGGGGGGGGAAGGCAGGTCAGTCCCCATGTCCTCACTCGGGCCGAGGGAGCCCAGGTCCCGCCAGCCCAGGCACGGGGAAGGGCGGCCAGAGTTGCCCCAGCTCGGGGGAGAGAGATGGAACAGAGAAACCCCCATCTCTCGGCACTTCCCTACGCGGGGAAGCCGGCGGGAGCGGGCTGGCAGGAAGAACTCGAGTGCTGGGCAGCGGGGAACCGGGCGAAGGGAGCCGGGCGAGCGCTGTCAGGGGTGCGAGCCCCCTCTCCGCGGCCTCCCCGGGCCCCGGGGCCCCCCGGCCCCCGGGGCAGTGGCAGCCGCCCCACCATTTTCTGAGCGCGGCCCAGCGCTCTCCCCCGAGCGCGGCCGCCCCGACCCCCGTCCCCTCGCTGCCCCCCCGGTCGGCCCGGCCCGGCCCGGCTCTCCCACACACACACCCCACGCACACAATGCCCGAGTCCTCCATCTTGCCGGCAGCCCCTGCTCGGCTCGGCAGAAGGGGGAGGAGGAGGAGGAGAAGGCGGTTCTCCATTTTAGCTCGCCAAGCGCCGGGCCCGGCCTGCCCGCGGCCGGCTCTGGGGAGCAGGAAGGGGGCCCCGGGCGGGCAAGGGGGGCCGCTTTCCGCGCCCTCTCGCTCTCCCGGCCGCGCTCCGCTCGCCTCCCCCCTCCCCACCGCGGCGCGCCGGGAACGGGGGGTGGGGAAGCGGGGGGCTGGAGTGTTTTCGCGGCTCGGCCCCGCCGTCCTCCATCTTGGCTGCGCGCAGTCCCCGCGGCCAGCCGGCCTGGCGCCCCGCACGGGCCCGGGCGCCGCGGGGCCCGGCCCGGCCTCTCCCCGCCGCCGCGCACCGCGATCCCGAGTGCCCCCGCCAAACTTCCAGAAGCTTCGCCGCCATTTTCTAACTTACCTTGCCCAGTGTCGGCGTAGGCAGCGAGGAAGGCCCCGGCTCGCGGCTCCGCTCCCGTGTGCCCGGCGCGGCTCGCCCGGCTGCGCGCCCGTGCCGGCCAGTGGCGGGCTGTGGGCGCGGAGGGGCCGCGGGGCGCGGGCGGGTTGGGGTTATTTAATTTGGCGGCGGCGCTGGGGATTGTTTGGGGTGTTCGCTGCTCGGCGGCTCGCGGGCGAATGGAGGGCGCAGGCGCCACCTGGCGGCCGCGCGCCGTGGCCCGCTCTCCTGGGCCTGGGGCGACACCTGCCGGCCGCGCGCGGCGCCACCGCGCAGAGCCGGGTAAACAAGGTGCGGCGCATGCGCGGGGCCGCGCGCGGGGCGGGAGCCGCGGCCGCTCCGGGGCGGGATCGCCAGCGGGACCGGGATCGGGGTGGGATTGGATTGGATTGGATTGGGATCGGGACCCAAACACCGCACGGCCTAAAAAGGAGCGAGCGCTGGGACGCGGGGGGAGCCGGCGGGACGCGCCCGGCCGCACGCAGGCCCGCGGCGCTCGCTGCACTGGAGTGATTGGAAATGACTGTGGGGCCGAGGCGAAGTTGGGCCGCTCCAAAGGGACCCATCGGCCCCTCGCTCCCGGCCGAGCACAACGGCCCGCGCTGCGCCGGCCCCGCGGCTTCCCCCCAGGAAGCACGGTCGTGTGCGATGGGGCCCGTGGCTCGGGAGATAAATGCGGGGTTGCCCACAGGGATACAGGATCTTTATCTCGGGAGCTGCAGGACACACAGCGGTGTCTGCCGGCACCGGGGGCAGCCTGTGTGTCTCCTGAAACGTGTTCTTTCTTTGCCCGTCACCAAGTGTGTTCCGGGTTTTTAAATGAGCGTTTGCTCCTGAGCTCTGGCTGCGATTCCTTTTTTTCCCTGCATGAAGATTCATAGGAACCTGAAACAGTCCATATAAGCAGCACAGAATTCTTAAAGTAACTAGATATACAGTTTGTGACACACGTTTTTTTCACTGTATTGTGTAATGCTAAGCACATTACTCATGCTGAATAGTTGCACGTAAGCTTATATTTAGATCAGTCAGCACAATAATAGTTTTGTCCTGGTAATTAGTCTCTAATCACCCTCTCGTGTTTATCTGCTTTTAATTTTCGGGAGAGCGTTAGCATAACTAAGCACGCACTGCTCACCTGCCTAACAAAGGCAGGATACTCAGAGAAGAGTATCCACCGGTTCCGGTCTTTCCAAAACTAAGATGAGGCATCCGCAGAGCAAATAAGGCTTACAGTGGCAACAGTGATCAGATAAGGAGTGTTTAAAATTTAAAAAAACCTCAGAATAATATAAGTTGATATTACCTATTGTCCTAGTTAGGACAGCTGAGATCAGTTCATCATGGTATGGGTGTAACCCAAAACTGTGTATTCTATAGCCTTCCGTGCCATTTCCCAGAAACTGTTGTCAATAGACTATTAGCACCTCTGCCCATAAGAGCCTGACTCCTCAGNCCCTTTACTTTGGACTCAAGCGGGGCCCAAGGAACACCACTTTGTTCATGCCCCAGGGTACTGGGTTATACATTTGGGTTTTGTGGGTTAAGACCAATTGTTTGTTTCTATGATTGTACTTACTGTATTATTTTAATAAATTGTTATTCTGACTTATAACCTCTCTTTTGAGTTGAGTTCATTTCCCCTGCTGGTTAACTCTTAAACCAGCACACCTATGAATTTAGATACAATGTGTCAGTTGGTACTTGAGATAAGCCTACAAAAATGAATTATATTATATAGCTTTTCAGAATGTTTTTGTCCCTCCTGTCAAGGTTGGGGGGGGGGGAAATAAAATTTAAAAAAAAAAAAAAAGAAGCAGAAAGGTTCCCCGTATAGGGAACACTTTAAAATAGTATCCTGAATGCCTAGTCATACAACTATGTTCTTGATTTCAGTTACAGCTGCAGGTGCTTATGATGATCTTTAATGTGTATCTGATAATGTCTGTCTGGAAAGTATAGAAGAATTGTGAATAAAAAAAAAGCCACCAAATACACCCAACCTCAAGTAAGCTTTAAACATGACATAGACAGTTATAAAATGACACAGAAATAGATGGAAAGCAACTGGATCCATTTGTGCCTTCCTCCTACAAAGTCAGCTTCTGACAGCTGCCAGATAGACAACTTTTCCATGAAAATAAACTACAACATTTTGCCTGCACACAGAATTCCAGTAATGTGTCTCCTGCCTCAGATACAAGAGGGCCAACTCCTATTACAACTTCAATCCAAAACTTTGCAAGACTAGAGCAGTTGACTGCGGGCACTGGCAGGAGCACAACGGCGAGGCAGCTCCAGTCAGCTGTGCGTGAAATCCATGCACAGCACGTGCTTCAGATATTTGGTCTGTTCCAAAATCACTGTACTTCACACTTGAGCTCACAGCTGAGAGTTTCCAGGCAAATGTGCTTAACAGAAGAAAATCTGACATAGTTTTTAAGGTGTGTTTTTGAAGGAATTAGCGTGCAAGTGCTGACAGTACCATGGCAGAGAGTTCAGCCCATTTCCAAAGCTGACTCAGGCCTTGGAAGCCCAGATCTATAACACTTCTGGGTGTCCTGACTCACATGACAGAATTTGCGTTTTTAAACTTGTGACACAAATGGAAACACTCTGGAGACCAGACTCCAGGTGCAGGGGCATATTACAGCCCCCTGCTCACAGAGCCTGCCTAAGAGGATTTTGCACTCTCTGGTTCATTTCCTCCCTCCCAGTTGTTTCATTCAGCTGTTTGCCCGGCTGCTGTCTTAGCCAAACTGTTGCCTCATCAGAGGGAGGAGGGACATTTGTTTTCTAAGGGACTGGTTTAACTTCCCCCCTCTAAACCGGATCATTTCTCAGACTCTGTTTAGAGTACAGGAGCAATTCAGTCAGCACAACTGAAGGTGTTTTGCGGTCTTGTGAGGCCAGGAATGTTTCTGTTCTGCTCCACTGCTCAGAAGACAGGAGTTTCTTAAGTCAGCTGTGCCCTGGGAGGATTCCCCACCTTAAGGGGCACCAAAATGGCTCTCTGATGGAGGACCAAACTGAGTCTTTGAAGATCCTAACTGCTGCAGTTTCCCCAAGAACTGATCATGCTTCTGGGACTGAGCCTTCTACTTGGTACAACAGGGAAGGGGAGACGAAAAGCAGTTCCTCTATGAGAACAACACTTTTTTCTAAGCTAACAATTCCAGAATGGGCTTCTACCATCTGTTCAGATTTGCGAAAAAAAAAAAACGAACAAAGAACATCCTGAAGTTTCTGTATAGTTTTAGCACTCTAGCATCCTTTCAAATACAATGAAAAATGTAAAAGAAAAATAAGCGCTATCAAAGCATGATAAGGAAATAGAGATATTTAAAATTCTGACCTGCCTAGAAAGGATTTATATCTGATAGAAAAGAAGTTCTGTGGAAAACTGGGAGAAAGCACTCTACAGGACTATGTCAACTTTTTCATAGAAGTTACTCTTTAGAGCTTCAAAGCCCACCATTTCTGATATTGAGCCCAATTCAGAGAGGATTTAACAAAGACTTTACAACAGGCACTTTTACTATGCTTGATCCAAAGAGAGCTTCGTGATCAGTCACACAGTTAGGAAATTCAGCAAGGAGAGGTCAGATACCAATTCCATGTCTGAATTAATGGCCAGAGGTTCACCACTAGAGAAGATCAGAATACATTCAAGCTGCCAGATGGCTGATTCATTCTTCCAGGCAGGAGATTCATGCTTGTGCTGCTTCCTTTTCTTTGAGGGCAGCAGAATAGGAACCCCCTCTGCAGTTCTGTTTCCTCTTTTCTATTATAAAAACACCCCAATAAAACCAAACAAAACCAAACAAAACCAAAATAATAAAAAAACCCCATACACAATCCTTTACTTTTTTAAGATTTTGCTTAGGATAATTGGAAAACAAACCAGAATTTGTATACTGGGTTCCTTCCAAGGTGAGATGGTAACTTTGATGGCCTGTATTGAATAAGGCACAGCCATATTTTTATCTGTTGAGTTGGGTACAGAGGGAAGAAACAGTCTTTCCAGTCAGATTTTTTTTCCCAGCTTTTTGAAACTGGCTTAGTCACTCTAGGGAAATCTGTTCTAAATCCTTTTGAAGATGAGCTATTACATAAGAAACAAAAATAAAAACCAAAAAATGGGTTACTTTCCCATAATTTGCAGGAGAGAGATTGCAGATCAGTAGCTCCTTAGGCCTTTCCCTGTTCTGTGAATAATTTCTTCCTTTTGCCATTTACATAAGTCTCCCTTGTGTGCCCCTATTTCTCTCCAAGTCTTTCCAGAACACCTAACTCATAGCTGAATTTTCTTTGATTCTCAGACCTGTAAAGGAGCACAGAATCACAGTTTGTTCTGTACCACTGAAAAGGAAGTTTTAACTCCCCTTCATTATCAGCTCTAGAAATGATCAGAACCCCAGTAAGTCGCAGATGCCTTCCTGCTAATTGCATTATCAGTGGCTTTATCAGTCCTCTGTGTCACTCATTACCCAAAGCCCTGTGCTCATTCCCCTGCTTGGGTGAGGTGCTCTTGCTACGTCTTGTTCTTAGAGATAAAAAGCCTCTAGTTTTAAAGTTTCATCACCAAACTGTGTAAAGGTCACACCAGTTTTTGGTAGGAAATAAGAAAAAGCCCTTCTCCTGGCTTCAGTCAGGAGGAGTTGCTTTCACTTGAGGCATCACCTCGCCCTGTGTACAGGAACAAGTAAGCGTTGCCATTCAGGCCACCTCTCTTGGATCCAGGACAGAATCTGCTCCAGTTTCCAGATGTAGGGAAGTTTTGAAAGGCACAGGCAAGGCATGCTAGTGTCCTGTAGCTAAGTCCAGGCAGAAGGATTGTGAGTCAAGGATCATTTTATGAGTCAGGCACTATGACAGCATCGGTGACAAAGTCTGAAGAGGATGCACAGGAACCAGAGAAACATGTTTCAAACTGGGTAAGTGGGTAAGTGGCAGGGCCTGGTTAAAGGCAGCAAAGAACAGCCTGTGTGACAGAAAAAGGGCTGGGGAGAGAACCTGCCAAGAACTGAAATAAGGTCAAGCAGGCCAAACAGCCACAACTAGCAGCGAGTGGGGGAAGCAGCTTTAGCTGAGCAACAGCTAAAAACCAGTGAATCTACATCGCACTCTGGATGTGTAGGGCACCTCACCCATCAGGAACAGAAAGCAGTTCTCAGCTGGTCAGATTTCCTGGGGCTCTAGCCCTCCTGAGACTGACATGGAGCCAGGGTTTGCCTGGGAAGGGGAGGAAGGAGGCTGGCTTGTGGTTAGGTGAAATAAGTGTGGAACTAAGACAGAAATGTCTTTATTCAGCTCAACCTCTGCATAAGATCATAGAGCAAAACAATTACAAACAACAAAGTCAAATACATTTATGTTTAAGCTTTGAAGAAAATTCTCCATCAAATGAATGGGACAGCTCTCCTCTGTGTGTGCAGGCAAACACAGGGTTTGGATAATGACAGTGGATGGTGTGTCTTGGTCTTTTCCCTACAAACTACTGAGGCTAGAACTTAGAGGGTTAAAGGAGAAGTAAAGGCAATGGGGGGTTGTTACCGACAAGGTCAAGGAACAGATTACTCTTTCAGATAATAAACTTGTATGGTTTTCTAGGGCTGACCTACCACATTTCCAAGGTCCTATATCTATGTCCCTTTGGTTTAGATTTCACCATCAGCCAACTTCAAAGTTCCTTTCAGACTATGTTTCTTGTAAGTCCCCCCTACTGCCAGTTGTGTCTGGGGCTTAGGGCCATTTCCGCTTCCTTGACTGACTCAGTGGGAGGTGGAAGCAAAGCAAAGTGTGATCTTGTCATTAGCTGTGATTAAGAGTTTTTGTAGGTGGCACAATGCATAACAAGTAGCAAGGAATACAACAGTTTATGACATCTTGGTGGCTTGCACAGATGTTCAAAACCGTTAAGATAAAAATACTTCTTTTAGAGTGTCACTTCCTTTAGCACGACAGCAGCAGTGCTGTGAAGCCTCAGTGCCAGCAGCTGTGACCAAAGTGTTTCCCCCTCCGTGGCGAGGGGCACACCTGGGATGTTCACAATACACAATATGTGCTGAGGACAACAACTGCCAACCCCACTCCCCCGGGGGCATACCCATATCTCCATCCCCTGTACTTCTGGTTCCAGCTGTGAGCCCAGCAGAGGTGAAGCTCCCAACCCAGAACATGGATCTTCCTCAAAGAAACTTGCAATTGCCAATTAAGCTTTTACAACAACTGTTGACAAAGTTATGAAAGTGCTAATTGTTATTTTTGCTACATCTATTCTTGCAAAACACCCATTTGAAGCAACAATTATTTTTCTGGTGGTTTGTACCCTTCTGAGAGAGCTCCCATAGTGACTCCAATAACATCACACGGGTCAGTTATGCAGGACAGGGTGGTAAAGTCAATCCTGGATTCAAAAGCCTCTCTCTGTTACTCAGGAGTTAAAAGGAAGAGATGACTGTGGCTCAATATCCAGTTTTGAAAAGCGGGTATTCAGAAGATTTGGATTAAGTGGTGACTCTCATCGTACGCTGCAAAATTAAGTTACTTGAGAGAAATTGTGTCAAGAGTTTTACAGCAAGAGCTAACTTCATAAGATCAAAAAGACACAACATGAATAAATTTAAATACAGTCTTGTTAATCTCTGAAGGTTAGGTTAATTCACTTTCCAAAATTTGCAGGTGACCAATATCCATTTATACTAAACTTGGCTTTTCAGCAATTATTGTAATGATTCTTCTAAATATTTTCACAGTGGGACTCTGCAAATGTGTTTTTCATTTTTTTGATAGTAAGCACAATGTTTCAGTCTGGGAGCAAAACCCTAATTCAAATATCTCTCCAATACATTTGCAGTGATTCTTACTTATCAAGCAATTAATCTCAGCCAACAGCCTATGCAGGCTATAAAACTCTAAATTAATAACAATCCAAAACCAACCAAGCAGTTTTCACCCACCTTGAAATATGATATACTCACAATATAATTAATACCATTGTGCCTAGATTTTCCTTGGGGTTTTGTTTATCCAAGCCATTTATAACTGAATGTATACTGTCTACTGTCCTAGGAAAAAGAAAGTGTTTTGGTAGGTTAGTCACAGAGCCATGTTCTCCGAGTTAACGCTTGTAGTTTTACTGTAATGTTGATGTCAGTATTGCTTAACAGGAATTCCTGGTTAAGAAAAAATTAAAGATAAAATCTGAATTTCAGCACAGGTTGTTCATTACCACAGGTCATTTGCCTCCTCACAGAAAGCCACACTGTAATTGCAGCTGTACAGCAGCATGAGTAGGGCTCTCGAAGCCACACGACACAGTGGCCCACAAAGATGGGAAAGGACTCCCAACAACCTGAGTCAGTGCAAAGCCACGGCAGGGGCACAGGGGAGGAAAGATTTTCTCAATCAAGTTTTCAAGATATTCAGTAAAATGTAACACATGTAAGCCATGCAAAAAATGGTAAGAGGGAGAGTATTCGCTCGTCCCTCAGTTCCATGAGTAATTAAGGTGATGTTGCTAGAGTGGCTTTTCCCATCAGACCCTTTGGAGAAGAGGACCAACATCCTTCATGATTCAAGAGCTGAGGCGAATCCAGCTGCTCTGCACAGGACTGGCACAAAAAAGCCTCAGGGGCAGCAGTGGAAGTGCTTCTGTAGCCCATTCTTTGACATCTGGCCTTGCCAACAGGAGTCAGTCATGCCCAAAGCAGGGGGTAACAGAGAACACTGTGACAACTCGCTGCTCACACACAAACCACTGCAGAAAACACTGCAAAAGCCAGAAGAACCTCCAGCTCCTCCTCTGCTCTATGAAGAGCCAATCTTCCCTCAGGTGGGCCCTACACATCATGTGCTTGAACTTGCACACCTTGAGAGGAGGAGCAGAGTCTCTTCCAAGCAGTTCCTGAATACTGTGGCAGCAAATGTCACTGCTCCGTGCAAGGTTCCATCCCAGCGTACAACCCTTCAGCTTGACGATTCACATGCACATGGTAATCAAGTGCCCAGCTGTAACTCAGTCCCAACCCTTTGTAATGACATTTTTGTTAGTTTCAATAAAACAAACATAAAACCTAACTAAAATCCAGGCCTCAGGTTAACAACAATGCTTTGAAAACTTGTCCTGTAGCTTCAGACTGCATGCACAGCTAACAAAAACAAACATTGGACCACTGTGGTCAAAACTAACCAGGCCATGTTAAAAGAAATGTTTAAATACTCTAATTTAAAAAACAAACAGACAAAAACAAACCCGAAAGAACCCAAACAAAAAACAAAACCAAACCCCAAGCTGTAATAATTTAAAAACTTTTTATTGTGCTATAAGCCTTGGATCAAGCCTCAGAACAAATCAAAAAAACCCCAGACAGCTACTAATCTGTAGAGACACAAACTCCAGCTTAGTAAATCAGGGTTAAGGTTCGGGCCCCATGTTTCAAGGCAGTGAGAAAAAGCTACATGTGTAACAAAAACTTTGACTGTCCGTGTTTTCCTTGCTTTAGCCTTCTGTTTCTAAATGAGGTGTGTACTTTCCATGCTCTCTAAACAACACACTTCCAGGAAGTGTTATTGAAAACCCTTTCTTAATAGTTCTGCTGCTACAAATAAAATGGAAGATTTTACACAGAAGCCACTGGAAGAAAGTTACTGAATACTGATATTCAAA
Source organism: Lepidothrix coronata (assembly GCF_001604755.1). Lineage (NCBI taxonomy): Eukaryota > Metazoa > Chordata > Aves > Passeriformes > Pipridae > Lepidothrix > Lepidothrix coronata. The sequence continues at coordinate 3,256,379 of NW_016690182.1, forward strand.
TATATTGTATAGCTCCCAAGTAACTCCTCTATAAAAATCAACTCCCAAGGCATCTTTGTCCTGCTGCTAACCTCCTTTTCAAAACCCCTGTGCTTCCAGGTATTTGCATCCCTCATTTCTGTCTTTAAACACTTTAAACACCCAGTATCAGCAGCCATGGAACTTCTCAGTTTAAGATACTGAAAAATCAAAGTAATTTGAAAAAACTATCTTCCTAATTTGAGCTGTCAGAATTTGATGACTATGCTAATTATTTTTTCACATTTAGTCTGAATAGAACTCTAATTGTATTAAAAAAAAAGAAATCTAAACCTACAGAGCAGTTATTTTGTCATCTCACTAACAGGCTTTTAACCCTTTAATGTCCCCAAGTGATTACAAGTTGAATTGTCATATAGCTGTATCTTTTATAATATATGAAAAAGCTGCAGTAAGAGATATGTATACAAAAACATAGAAATATACCTTTTAAAAGTTACCAAGCTTTAATGTGAAGCATTTATGCTCTGCTTCCATATTACTTGGACCATGTGTTTCCTCTCCATGCCAGTTAAGAAGGTATTATTTGTCACCTACTTTCCAGCTTTTCTCAGACACTTTACATACTGTATTTACACCCCAAATCATCTCCTTACTAGGATTTAGTTTTGTAACAGTTTAAGCAAATTTGGTCAGCCTCTTTCCCAGACAGGCCTTTGTTGCCTCGTGCCAAGTCCTGCAGCCTGTGAGTTGGATCCAGCTGATCCAAACAGCCTCTCACATGACCCAGGACAAGGTTAGGTAACCAACCATCTGCTTAAGCAAGTCAGCAAAACACAGTTTGCCACCTTAACTGAAAAAGCTATTTCAGGCAAGATACACCAGCTCATGAGCTAACAGCCCCCCTGCAATTTCCCAGGAAAAGTACAGAAAACCCTCCCTGCAAGGGGTGCAAGGAACAGCCCGTGAGAACTGCCAGTCCATAGCTGTCCTGAAAAATCTCCGCATGCAGGACATCTCAAACTCTAAACTCTTCACAAAGGCACAAGAAGGCAAAATAAAACATCTGTGCTGAATTCTTTACGAATTTCTACTCATCATCTATTTGTAAGACAAAATTCTATCAGAAAAAAATAGCAAAATTAATGTAGTTTAATTTTATAATTAAACAACTTTAATTTATACAAACAATAGATTTTATTTCCTCTCCAATTAAAATATGTTCATTATGCCTAATAACACTGTGGTTACATTAATAACAGTTTAGTTATAAAACAAAAAACAACAGAAAGCAGCCTTCTGTTATAAATTATTTTTTTTCCAGGTGCAAATCAAATACTGCTCAAGGAACAACTCGGTTGCACTTTATTTTACATATTAATTACATCACACAGCACAGATTAAAAAAAATAGAAAAGGTAGATATTAAATTTCTGTGTATTTGATTTAAAACTTTTACCATGTGAAAAACTATATTCTCTATATTCTATATTCTAAATCTTTTAGTGTGTAGAACTCAAAAGTATATACACAGAACATAGTGTATATACTATGTATATACTCCACAAAACAAGGAAGTCACATAATAAAGAACAGTAACCATAAAACAGCTGTACTAAAATACAAAGCTGTGATACTTTTTTTAATTGGAAATAGAGTCCAGTATGAAAACATTTGAGTATTTTAAGGTGACTCTCATTAGAATAGTCCTTAACTTGCCCACTCCTCTCATGAAGGGCACAAGGTGCATAAAATCTCCTTCATTTCTGTTTAGTTCTCAAAAATCAATGAAATTAATGTACATTTTATATACAGAGGGATTTTTGTGGAAAATGGATGGCTAAAACTTCAGTTTACTGAAGCCAATTCCTACATCTAAACCCAAAAAAATAGACAAGGAGACACATATCAAAACAGACAAACTTACAAAGCAGAAGAAGTAAACAGAAGGTGAAGTATTCAGCAGCAGGTTTGTGTGTATGTTCTGAATTATGTCACAACCACAGTTAGAGAAATAATATTTTCAATCTTACATAACATTTTTAAGAAGTTAAAATCTCAGCTATAATACACACGTATACAACAGCATTTTAAATTAACTTACTTACAAATTTTATACAGGGATAGGCTCTTTATACAACTGTATTTGCATAAACTTCAGTCATACAGAGTCCTACCAAAGTGAAGCAAAGGAATGATCACAAAGGTTTGCATCATTTGGGCTTTCAGTCTATGAACTGAAGTTACAAAATATACATATTTACCTTTTTATATTGCTTTTTACATACAAAAAAATTCACTTCAGAAAAATAATTTAAATAATTTTTGAAGTGTTAAAACACGTAGAGTTTGACAGCAGAAAAATCTAAATACTGCCACATCCTGGAATTAACTGCCTTTTTAACATTACATTGCACATATTTAAAGCAATAAAGCAGGAAACATTTGCATCCCTAGTGCTGTGTATTTCACTAATACATAAAAATGTCCTGTTTTCTCATAATATCTGTACGACACAGAGGGCATTCACTAAGTACTTGAGCACATTCCTTACAGGCAACTAAGTGCCCACAGGGAATGAAGACAACTGACACATCTTTAGCCATACAGATTTTACAGAGCTTTTCTTCTTGCAAGCGTCTTAACTTCTCTTCAGTGCTGAGGTCTGAGGAAAAGAAACACATAAAAAGAAGTTAACATACTCAGTAACAATCAATCTCATTCTTTTTTTTTCTCTTTACACACAAGGACAATGTTTTCTTCATATGATTTAAAGGTCACACCCTTAAAAAGAACAAAATAAAATATTACAAGAGAGAGGAACCCCAGCTGCAGCATAGAATCCTCTTTTTTTTCCCCTTCTCATCTCATTACATCTCCCAAGCCAATACAAGCAGGGAGTTTAGCTAGCTATATCTGTAAGAGCTTGAAACCACCAAAATAATGTCCAGCTGCATTGCAAGTTCTTTTTGCCCATGATGTCCATTAGAAATCTTATTTAAAGGAGTAGGCTGGTAAGATCTCTGCCTACCATGCCACCCATATGCTTGTCTTAAATTACAAGTCTCCTGAATCAGAATTCCTGGGTTTGGTCTATTTGCAGAGTGCACCACAAGGGCTTTCTGAGCATGACTTGCACATCCCAGCAAAGCTGGAACACAAAGAAACACCATTTAGAAGTACAATTCTTCTCATTGGCCAAGACGGAAAATGCTTCTACCCCAAGCAAAATTATATACTGAAAAATAACCAATCCCCTACTAAGACTTTTTCATACTGAGCACACTGAATATGACAGTGTATCACTGTGACCATTTCATTTTGCCACAAGATACCCCACACCTATAGTTACTCTTGCTTTCACATGTAATTGTCACAATTTTGGCTTTTTTGTTAGCACATATAACCTTTCCCAGAAGCACACTAGACTTTCAGTATCACACATTTCTGAGGTACTAATATTACTTATTTTATAAATTATACTTATAAATGCTGCTACACTCAAATATTTTAACACCCTCTTTGTTCAGTTTTTTGAATGTCCAAACACAGATCCCTTGAATTTTAAGTTACAATACTGTAACTTCACCTTAGGTAAGGCTGGGATCGGAGGGTAGGATAAACAGATAACAACAAAAAGTATTTCACAGACTAAAGAGCTGATATGAAAGTACACACAGAGGTTTTGTAATTGAATAAGCTCATCTTGCTCAACTGGGATTTCATTTGGTTCTTCTTCCCTTGTATTTTCTTTCTGAGCACTTAAGTCTGCTACCAGATCCTCAACAGATGTGTGACTTTCTCCAGTCATCTGCAATCTCTTTTCCATGGTGTTCCTAATCTCAGACAAACTGAAACCCATGGCTATGGCACTTTGTACCAAAGGATTCTGTAAGAGATCATCTAAAACAAGAAATTAAAAAAAAAAATAAAAACAATTTAACAAGGATGAACCTAATTATTGGACAGTATTCACTACAGTACTCTAAGAGACGTTTGCAAATACGTAGCCAAAGGAACCATATTTCCAATTTGAGAATTTTGCTACTTGTAGGTATTTGGTAACATTAGTTTTAATTCAGTTCAGGGAAGAAAAAAAAATCATACATATGTTGAGAGAAACCAATAAACAATTTGAATTTATAAAACCAAAACACAGCACCATCAGCAAGCAAGCAGGTCTATCCATGGTAAGACACAACACTACTTTGGGAAAACATTTTTCAGCATGTTGGACCTTCCTCTTACTTATCAAAATTGTTCAAAGAGTAAAATTTTTTAACCCGATTTTCACACTCATAAATGAGCAGTGTGAGAGATTTCTTAAATAGGTTTTGTGTAACCACTCTTAGTAGCAACAGCTCTCATTCCCTGGGATGAAGCTGCTTGACTGCCCTCCTACTACCCCTTTAACTGTCCAGTCCTTTTATTGCTTGGTATTTGTGAAAAGCATTGCAGGAATGTGAAATACTGGAACACATAACAAACTACTTCAGCTTCCTCAGCTTCCTAGTCCCTGCCATTTAAGAGCCCAACTCTTCCTGCCCCATGAAAAAGGATTCAGTTCAGTGTTCTTTAACATCCATCCCACAGCACTGCTAATTCAATGCTTGATACACACTCACTAGATGTCAGACTGCATCCTATACATTCTTCTTCCATGGTTCAGCAATCTCTACTTTACAATATTTACCAAACCATGATTCTATTTCCCCTGAGAGAAATAAAATTCATTCTGCAGTTCTTTAGAAGCAACGTAGCAATGGAAGAGTATCATCCAACAATTTGCCTGTCATGCTTTATTTAAAAATGTTATAGGGTTATTTTTAAATTTAACCATTTCCTTCACTATACATTCAAATATGGATATTCCAAAATAGGGGGGAATACCTTTAGGAAGTATTGTCCCTTCAGCAGCTTCTGTCTAAAAGTGAAATACAAAAACACAAAATTACAATTCTGAAGAAGTAGAAGGAAACCTATACAGTTACAAACCAGAAAATAGCTGTTTGATCTCGATTATTAATTAAATCCACTCTGAACAATTGCAAAATGATCAGTATTTTGTTATATCTTTCATACTGTTTGTAACAAGAAAAGAAAATTTATCTGTTTTTATTCATCATAAACCTTAGGTTCCCAGGCTATAAAACAAATGGCACTTGTTCAGTACCCAGTAGACAACATATACAGAGTACCCTGGCTTTGTTCCATGATCCAGCTACAGAGAACTGGGAGACTGTAAACTCTGATTGACAGAACCAAAACCTACTTTGATGTCTTTCACTTTCTGCCAATGAAAAAAGCAGCAGGAGAATTAAATGACAGACACATAAGAAGAGTAACTTCATATGAAAATTATGTTAAGACTTTTTCTATTTTAACAAAACGATTAATAAGCAAGACACTTACTGTTGGATCACTACATGCGTCTCTTAAGTGAACATTATTTATAAATTCTATCCCCTTTTCCTTGCTCAAAAACCTGCACCTAAAAATGAAAATATTTAGTTTTACTAAAACCACATCAGAAGCAAAAATTTATTACATAACTTTGGAAGCTTTGATAAATTTCCTACATAATTCAGAATACTGGCTTTTAAAATCTCTAATGTTTAGTCAACATCTGCGATCTTATTGAAACATTTCTAGAAATATCTTAATCGGTTAAGCAGTACTTTTCTTTCTCACTTTTTTTGGTGAAACAGAAAGCTGAAGAGTTATTGGCCATGACAGCTCATGCCACAGGTTTAAAAAGGTAAAGACCAATTAAAACCAAACATTATGTTAAAATGCTGGTTCTTTTAGCCTTTTGCAACCAAAGCAGTCACTGGTAAGACAGGTGCCTTACATGTTTGCTTTCACTATTTTCCAGCCAGTCTTAGCCACTGGGCAGAGCTCTTCCCTACCAGAAGATGTAGGGAATGCCACAACTCCTTGGCAATAGTACTCCAGCTCCACCTCACCTTTGGGGACACAGACAGCAGCTGTGAGACTGACACTGCTACTGACGTGCCAACAACCCCCCAAACAGGACTCCTAATGACCTGAGAGGATCTAATCAAATCTGACATAGTTTAAGCAACCTAAACCAAAATCAAACCCAAACCAAGAGGAGTGAAATGTAGCAAGAAAACACATCTTAACCATTTGCTGCACCAAGCCAAAAACTTGGAATTGTATCTCTTTCGAGTGGCAGAGGCTAATAATTAAAATCTGCCTGTACCACTACTGGAAAAGGGAACAGCTAATACATAAATACCAACCTCAAACTTCAAGAGAGCCTTTCACCACAAAAGAGAAATTTGGCAGCAAACACATAAAAGACATTGATTTTATCAGTGTTACATAAGTAACTGAGACTTTGTACTTGGACAGCTTCTGTCCACTTGTAAGAATTACTGAGTCATATACTGTTCTTCCTTTCCTCAAAATAGATTTAAGACAACATTGTCAGTCTTTCTAAAAAGCGCTTCTGGGTCTGGAATCCTTCATCCTTTAAAATTATACAGAACTGTGTTTTGAATTCCATGCCACTGCTGACTTCTTCAGCTTTGTTTGCACTGTGACAGAAGCTTAGTCATTTTGTATCCTGGTATAAGTTACAAACATTGACATGTATGTAGCTAATAAGATAACCATTAGATGTAGCACTTGGATAATGAGAAGAAAAATCAGATACATATTCACAAAACTACATAATTCTTCTTGCTAAGAGACCAGTTAAGTCCAGATACAGAAATCTTTCCTTCCCTTTAATAATGCCTAGAAATAAGCCAACATAAAATTATTTTCATAAATTTAAATATTAAGCCATAATCAACCTTCTGAAACCTTTATTAGAATGCTCTGTCATTATAATGCAACATACTGTAAATAAGACTCAGACATGCACCAAGAAAGCAGTAAAAAATGCCTTACCCAGGAAACCATTTGGCATGTTGATCCCATGGATCTTCATTTTCCTTCCATTCTTGCAATCCTCCACCACAGTGGAAACACACAACATGATCACCATTACCTGAGGACACACAAGAATTTCTAGTAAGCATAACATCAAGTTTGCAACTAAAATGTTACATTACTAAGAAATGAAATCTTTATTTTACTGATTCGCAATTTCAACTAAAAAGAACTCCATTTTAACAGAGGACAACACAAATGATTTAAACCAAATGTTCAGGAGAGAATTGAGCTTAAAAAAATACAAAATAAGAGTAGCATGAAGTTTTCCTGAATTTTATTTGAGTAAGTTATTATAGATAAAAAGCAAAAGCTAAAAATAATCTATTATTAAGTAACTCCATCCAATGGTAAACAAGCCCTGAAGATAGCCACAAAGAATTAGGGATGTTTACATGTCTTTTTGGTCCTTCATTTCCATGTTAAGTTCAACAGGCCCTATGCAGCAGTAGCATAACCAGCTGAGGAGAACTGCATTCTCTCTGTTCTAGCACTGTGTCTACTGTAATCCAAGACTGCACCAGAAACTACTTAGATATTGTGTTTATTGAGATGAGAGGAGGTATGGACAGAGTTTTCCTAGAGGGTTAAATTATTCTCAGGCCACAGGAAACAGTTTTCACAGAAGTCACCTGAACAGCCTGATAAGCTGGTGCCCAGTTACTGCACCTTCACAATACAGATCTCTTGGTACTTCTAGGAATTTGGGAAGAAATCAATAAAAACACTTCTGCTGGGTACAAATATTGTCCATGTATAACCCACACAGGAATATATCAAAGGTTATTTATGGCCACAGGTTGAACAAATGGAATCAGATTAAAAAGTTCTTCCGAGAGCTACTAAGAGAAGTCAATTAAGAAGAGAGCAAGAGATTACTCCTTTTCTTTGTGACCTCACACTTTGCACTCACACAGCACCTCTCAGAGAGGAATTTCAAAGGTCTTTAAAGGCACTGTGCAATTCCATCTAACTGGGAAACCAATGCACAGAGACACTGGAGTCTTACCTAAGTCAAACACTAAATGTCTAAAGAGTAAAAGCTCTTCCACTGGCATCAGTGTCTTCATAAAGCTTTTACAGTAGGCAGTAGTGGCATCTGCTAGTTCTGGATGTCCACATGCCATAATAATGCAAACATGTGTTAACAAAGTAAAATGGCACACAACCTGCATTGTCTTGTTCACAGGCCTCTGTGCAGGCCACAGGCCCACTCCTTACACCTCAGGTCTCGAGGACAGCAGTTCATGTCTTAAAAAATACTAACTCCAATAACTGTCATTGTGAAAGATGTAAACACTTGGCTGTTTTACTGCTAGAAGTAAATTTATGACCAAGTTTCTATTTTGCTATTAAACATACCTGATATAATGTATATAATGTACTTAAGACACAAGAACTGTGAGAAGTAGTTAACAGAGTAACACAATTCTGGCAAATCATTGCATATTAGAATTTTTAAAAATGCCCTTTTTTCCATAACAAGACATTTTCTCATATACAATTCCTTTGTAAAAGGTATTACCCACTCTAAGGTCTGGCTTACCTACGCTGTAGAACCCAGCTTCTGCAAGTTGCTCCTTGTCAACAGGATATATCCAAGACAAAAATGTTTGTAAACGTCTTCCATATTTTGCCATAGATGGATTCCTTGGGTGCTGTGCATTGTTCAGGCCACTTATCCCAAATTCATCAGGAATAGATTCACTTGGAACATTTCCAACATCCCGGCCCAGTACAAAAAGGCATTTGGGAAAATGCCTCTTGTGTTCTGACCAAGCTCTGTCAGTGGGTTCCCAGTTCTTCAGTTTTCCACCACAACAAAAACACGCCACTTGATCACCAACACCTGTATAATAAAATCCAGCATGAGCTAATTCCTGTGGTGTCAATTGGTCATTGAGGGGCCAGTTGTGAAAAGACTTTAATCTCGTTTCTTCGCTGGACATAGCAGGGTTCCTAGGATACAAAGTATCTGACATATCCACAACCTGCCTAGTTCTCAAAAGGTAATCTGCCTCCACCTCAGGGTCATCCAGGGCACACAGGAGGGCTGAATTGCTGGAACCATTTTCAGTTCTGTGCTGGTAGTTCTGGCCTACAGGATCCACATCATCTTCCAGAAAAGCAGAGTCAGCAATAAATTTGCAGTTTGGGGAAAGCTGTTTGTGTCTCTCAACTGCAGAATCCCCAGATGCCCATCCTTCAATAGTTGCATGGCAACTGAAGCACTTCACTTTGTCACCTTCTCCAGTGTAAACAAAGCCAGCTCGTGCCAGTGCTAACGGCGACACCGGACAGCCAAGGGGAAATCCAACAAACGTTCCCAGTCGACAGCGCTCCTGTGCCCATTCCTGGCCACAGTCAGTGTCTGGAGCGGCACAGTCCAAATTATGTGGGACATTACACGTCATCTCTGCATAGGCAGAGCTCTCCTTTAGGTTTCCTAAACAAAGAATATCTGTTTTAGTTTCACAGACAGAAGGACAGATCACACCCATACACAAACTGGAAACTGGCTAAATTCAACTACCACCCTTTCTGTACTAAAATGACTCTTCCTCTTCCCTCCCATCTCACCCATTATGTGCCACACAGAGGCAAACACCATAACACTAAAACCAAAATAATTCAAAAAATATGTAAAGAAAGGCAGAAATATCAAGATATTTGACAGTCCTATAAACATTTACCTGGAAAACCCACCAGTTTATAGCTTTAAAAGCTATAAAAACAAAATATTTAACAAAACTTCTAAGTAAAACCCTGCCAAAAGGCTTCTGAACCTGAAATACAAAGTTACTCAATTTAAAATACAGGTCTGAACCAGACCAAATTTGCAAGATTTTAGAGCCCACTTCTCAAGCACAACTACCTATTATCCCCATATGAAGGCCGTGACCCCCACCTCATTTAAAAGAAAACCAAAAAACCCCAACCAAAGAAACAAAAAAAACACCCTTTTGTACTTCTGCTATATTGTAAAGATATACCTCAATTTATCTTTGAGCAAAATATCTTGTGAAATAAGCTACTAGTTTCACTAGGGCATTTTAACAACGAGCTGTGCACTGCTTTCAAGATCAGAGTCTTGGCATTAATGTTCACGCCCAGCACATTGCTTCCACTTTTCCATGCCCTACCTACACTCTCTTACCAAAAATTCCTGTGCCTCTGCCATCACCTCACCACCTGTTGCACACTCCTATTCCTCCCTACACTTTCCCAGGGTGAGTATCAACTGCTAGTCCTGCCCCATGTCCTTTCTGCAGAAGGCTGCTAAGGGAGCTCAGACAAGCCCCGTGTCTCCCGAGGACGAAAGGAATCAACTTGGCTACAGCAGGTCCTGTGCAAGAACCACAAACTGTCACGGTCATTGCCTTCATCCCAGTATGGATGAAATCAGAGCACAGTAAAACTTCACCCCTTGTCCAGACAAGTGCAGTGACATTATTGACTTAGAAAGTCTTGGCTATTGCTCATACACATCTCAAAGTGGTAAATTAAATTATTGTGAGACTGCCCAAATCAAATTCTTAGCACAAAGCAGTAATAATTCAGCAATTAGCAAAAAGGAAGAACAGAATACGTATTTATTTGAACAAGTGTCCTTCTCCATTTTCCACATGGATCCTGAAATACATCTATTTCCAGTCCTCATCTAAGTTAGGTGAGCAGGCAAAAATTCAGCTTCCTCAATGCCTGCATTAATATTGATTATACTTTCTGTGAGGTCAATGCAGATGTTATAATCATAACAATTGCTTATATGAAACCAGATTTAGTTTCTACAGGAAGGACAAAAGCATTTTTAGAGTTCAGAAGGGAGAGGGGGAAATTAAAATGCCTGTGCATTGCAGGATTGCTGCATCCCCTGCCAAGATGACAAAGATAATTAACATACAAGCAGGCAGAGAAAACGTGACGTTAGAGACCCAGCGTGAGTGCTTCATGTAATCACAAGACTTCCCAGCACCAGCTTTAATTCCTTCTGTATGTCAGCTCATGACTAATGTAATGACACTAGAAATTATACTGTAGCTTTCTGGTTTAGCTTAGCAAACTCAAAAATAGCCTCTAAATAAATTACATTGACTGACCTACAAATCTGACCTATATGCTTGTTTTGACTTTGAAGGGCAAAAAACCCCAAACAAGTAATTACATGTAGTAATATGAAAGCTGTCACAAAACGTGTATTTTTATATACACATATATTGAAAACAAGTGGATTTTTTTAAAAGAAGTTTAAAAGTTCATGTTTACTTCCTTTTAAAATTGTATTTTAAAGCCTCTAGAACTGTGTCTGTAAAGATCTCAAGTGACCTTATGCATCTATCATCACTACTACTACACTGCATTCATAACAGAACTGGTATTACTTACAAACAGTTAGCTGCATACTACTTTTCATATCTGATGCCTGAAAGACTTCCTACAAGAACACAAAGCCCACCTCACATCCTTCAGAGATTCCTCAAACTGTCCATTGACAAAACCCAAACAAATGCATATGCTTTCACTGTATGACTGGCAGTGTCTTCATTTCTATTTTGTTTCTATAGAAATTAGTGCAGAATCAGTGAAAAAACTCATCCTATTTAAATTTCTGCATATTAACTTTTCTGGTTTATATTTACTTTATAATCAGAATAAAGCCTCTATATCCCTCTTTGATAACTGTAGCAAATAAGAGACAATCTACTCAGCCAGTCTCTGTAATTTGCCCTCCCTGTCCTTGGTGAAATCAGAGGTAAAGACAACAGTCAAGCCTGACAGAGCTCAAGAATTTACTGGAGACACAAAGATCACCCTTGGTTTGTGCTTTTTCTGTTCCTCATGTTGTATTCCGTGATCACATATTACAATGATTACTACAATATATGAAGTTAAAAAACAGTTATGACAGAATTATTTATGCTCCCACTTATCACAAACTACCTACATGTTCTGTTGTAAGCACCACTTATCTGCTCCCATATCAGAACTCATCTTAGAATCTCCCATTCTTAAAGAAAAAATAAGTCTGATACAATAGTATCATATGCATAAAGAATTATATATATATATATATATGAAATTCCTTATAACATGAATGCACTACTTACAGGAAGTAATTTTTTTTCATAAGATAAAGAAGATATACTACCAAAGCCATTTGAACACATATTGTCCCTCATGTAAGGCCCAGATTCTCCAGTGCCCTCTGTCAGGGATGATCTTCAAACCATATTTATGTCTATGCTGCATGAGCAAGCCTGAGTCTTGTAGTCCTTTTCTGGATTCTTTCACTAAAGCTCTACCCTTCCAACATCAAATAAACCTTATAATGGTGTTGCTTTGGTTTTTTGTTTTTGTTTTTTTTTTTTTTTAAATAAGCTGAAGTGTTTATTAATACGTATTTATTCATTCTTTTTGCACTAAATGTTTAATGCAAAAATGTTTATTTCATGCAATGGGCAAGCATCTACTTTTTAGATAATTTCATTCCAAAGACCCCACCCTATACACAATGCATTCATCACTAAGAACACTGAGATTATCAGCTTTATTCTTTCAGTTTGTTCTAGAGTGATATGAATTCTTCAATTTGCCCCATTTGGAGTCTCTGGAGGTCAGCAATCTACCTCAACCTCACAATTGAAACAGTACGAAAAGCGCACACCAGGAGAGCAGAAAGTACTGACACAGAAGGTCCAATCATGACAGATCAATTCTTACATCAAAGTAACTTTTTCAAATTGTAGCATAGTCGAATCATGATCTCTTGGAGCAAAAAGGTTCAACTATAATTCGAAAAACCTCTCCAACCCACATGTAACTACTGCAGTGACAAAAGCCAGACAAATCCCTCACAGGTATCCAGCAGCTGTAACGATGCTCCATCCACCTTATGAAGCCCTTTCCTTACAACAGCCCCTCCAAACACGGCTGGTTTACATTTCAGTATCATTTTATCTAAGAGGAAAGTCATTTACATATTCATTAAGCATTGAGGCAAACTCCTTGCTTGTGTAAGCATTGTTTTATATACAACATTAGTACTACTTTAAATGCAGCATCAAGTTCAATTATTTCTATTTCAAACAAGTGTTAAAAAAAAACCTATTCGAAGTGTAAAATTACAAGTAGTTCAGGAATAGTATTTCTGCACAGGTATTTTAACAGTTGCCTTACTCCATTTGGTTGGAATAATGATTTAAAGCAATATCCTGCATCATAACAGCGCTCAGACAGGTATTACCTGCAGAAGAAAAATGACTGAAGGTAAATTTTTGAATAGTTTATGGCTAAGAAACATAATTTCACAAAAATGAGCCACCTAAGACAGGTATAAAAGACTTTATAATACATACCAGCAGCAAACCTGAGTTCAGAGTATGTGTGCAGAGGTTAATTAAGCCTTTCTGCATAGGTTTTAATTAAGCACATGTGAATCAAAAGTAGAACATCCAGAAATGTTAAAGATCATCTTCACTTATAAAACCTAGCTATTTTAACTATTATTGAAGCATTAAATATTTCCTTATACAGTGAGTCAACAAAATCTATTTTAGCCTGAAAAGCTTCCAGAAGCTGAGCCAAGTTTAATCCTACTTTTAAAGATCTGAAGGCAATTTGTCACAAGACAACACCCATTTCCAAGCCAAAGTATCCATTTAGATAGTCCATTGATTATGTTTCAGCAGAAGAGATAAAAACAAAAATTTATAGAAAAAAATGTTAACTTATTCAAAATGCAAAATTTCCTACTGTGGTTCTGCAAAAACCCTCATGATTAAATCAGCTTTAAAAATATTAACAGGTATGATTTCATGCAAAAATATGACATTATCATATTACCTAGATCTGAAATACTTTGAAGGAAAAGTACAGAACCCACTGTCCCTTTCAAGTATATTTTATTAGATATGGTTATTTCTAGCCCTAACCCTAAAAGAGATTGGCATTTTAAGGAGTTATTTTTAACTCTTCCACATGACAAGCATGGCAGTAACCTCCAAATAAGAAATCTACTTGCACAGCCTCATGTTCCTGACCAAAGGGTACATACACATGGAGCTTCTACCCCTTGCCTTGCTGACTGTAAGAGCAATATTAGTGTTTATTGTTGACTGAATTTTGAAATGTGAGTAGTGCACCAAGTAAATATCAAACAGAACATACTGTACTGGCTGACACACAGATTATGCACATGTCACTTCAATGAACTTCAGTTTCTGCCTGCTCAGCTGCAACTAGATCAAGGAAGGTGCGTGCTGCTAACTGGAAGTGTACTTAAAAGGATTAAACCCACGAGAAACACAGGATTTGTGTGAACAGTCTTTACAAATTTTAGCATATTTACATCTAATTATCAATAGCAATTTTTTAAAAAATTCTGCCTAGAGATATTTTACTTTATTTTAAAAGGAGGGTGTGTGTCTACAGAATGCCTCTTGATTCAGTGCCAAAGGTTACATAACTCATCAGCTCAGCTTCATCTGTCTGTTCTCCAGACAGGTCCTACTTAGCCTCCCACCAGGGTCAGTCATCCCAGGAAGTCAGTCAGCTGCTCAAGGTTACAGTAAGCTATTATATCCTCCTAATTTTTTACTTTAGTCACAAAGACTCTTACACTCTCCCCATCTTTGAAAACTACATTACCAGGCCAACAGAAACACACCATTCTGAGAATTATTTTCACATTGTATTTTTCTTCATGAAGAAGTAATATGGGTACGGAATAGAGCAATAAACAAGAAAAATGGATTCATGGCAAGGCTCTCTATAGATAAGAGTGGGACAAATTTGCACCTGCTAAGGGCAGAGAAAAAAAGGAATTGTTTTTGTGAACTTGCAAGTTAAATGTCTTCAGAAGAACTGTAGCTGTATGTATGGGAATGAAAGATTAAATATCAGCCACTATAGGAAAAACTGGCATGCTGTAGCCTAAGTAAGTTACTGCTCCTTTGGCTAAGGAACAAAAAAATTACCCAGTCAACAGGGGTTAGTAAGGAGAACAGCCAACAGTAAAAAATGCCCATCAAAACTTGCAGTGCCCTGAGTATGAGCCACGCTTCAGGTTTAGTGCTACATCCTTTTACAAATCCTTTAAACTTAAAGAAAAATACGGGAAAACAGGGCTTCTTTCATAATGATATAATGATACAGTGCTTTAGCTACAGCATGATTAATGCCACAGCAAAACTGCTGAGCCTCCTGGATTCTAAAGCCAAGTTGCAAAAGCACCCAAGTTCAGGGAGTCCGGCGGCTCCTGCCTCGCCCCTGCCAAGGGCGTTCCCTGCCCAGCCAGGGCTCCTGCCCAGCCAGCTGAGCTCATGGCACAGTCACTGCACCGCAGCCTGGGGCACAAACAGCATCCGGATATTTTCTGCTGTCACTGGCATGAATGTTTTGCTATTAAAGAATGAGAAGAATCTGCATATATATTTTACATATGTACATATATATATGTATGTATTTAGACAAATACCATCTTGTAACCTTGGAAATCCATCTTGAATTATCCTCTGTATTTTAATCTTAAATTCGAATTGGGGATTAATTCTAATTATAATATTGTACCAAAAATGAAAGTTGAAAACACTCTGCTTGCCTTTCTATTTAATAAGAAGCTCTCCAAAACATAGAAGGAGAAAGACAATGATCTGCAAGATAGGTGCAGCTTCATTTTACATTTTTAATGATAGGAGTGACACTCCATTCAAGCTTTGCAGCATGCCTTCTTCAGTCTTAACAGCCTTTTAATCTTCACACACAGCTACTTTTTCATGTTCATAAATCTTGCTATTTCTAGAGCTTAACTTTCAGTCACCATGTTCAGAATATTTTGGATTAGAACTCCATGAAAAATACCACATGCTATGAAAAATAAAAAGCAGCAAAAGACTGTATGCTGTTAGTTGCTGAAACAAAAAAATACAAAAGGTACTTACAATAATTCTCCCTAAGAAATTAGTATCCAATCAGACCAAGTATAGCAATAGATTAGTCAAAGCAGATACTGGTTTCATCCCTATTTTCCAACAGTCTTTAGAACAAATTCCAGTATTTACATTCCTGTTGATAGAAAAAAAACCAGAGGTTAAAAAACTTCTTTTTCACATAATCTTCAGCTTTGTTTCTGAAGGCACAACTTCAAAACTATGACCAAAAAAACATTTTAAAATTCTCTTTCGGTCAAGAAATCCAAATTAAAATATATCCTTAAATTGAAAGAGTCTGGGGTCAGGGAAAGTCTGAGATGTAGATGTTTTACTAAAACTAGCAAGGCACATAAATTGGAGATACTTCAGAAAATCCAAAGAAAACAAAACAAAATCCTGGAATTAAAAACTACAGGGCAGCAAAAAGGAGAAAAACTGTAACAGCAGATAGAATAACATCCCATGACCCAGACTTCTCTCTCCTAGGAAATTCTGTATCTGATTACAAGTTGGATTTTCTGGAACTCTTCAGCTCCCTAATGCTGTCTCACCCACCCTGGGAGGACAGCAACAGACACAGAAGCCCTATCACATGTACACACTGCAATGAAATCCGTTTTCATACTTCTAAAAATTGAGATATGATCACATATTTTTTTTTACTTTTCTGATAACAAACACAAGTCTGCCTCATATCAGTGGAAGCAGTCAAAAAATACCACAACCAACCAACCACCCTCATCAGAATTCTTTCACTTTTGCTGCTGGTTACAAAGGGCAAGGTCAGAGGAGGAGCAGAACAATCATTAACTTGTTCCTTTGCCCTTCTTGGCCAACACTGTGGGTGCCAAGCTTTCTACGGAAGGAAGTAGTTGGGGGTTCTGTAAAGGACTTCAAAGAAAACTGCAAAGCAATCAAGCAGATAGCAAAATGAAGCAATTAAGAAAATAAAAAAATATCCAAATAAAAGCTCAATCAACTAATCAATTACATGAACACTTGTTTTCTTAGAGAGAATACTTCACTGTTGTCTTCTCTGTTATGTGGTGATTTACTTCAGGATAAACAATGAGAACATTAAATTAAAACATTTCCTACTGCTCTTCATAAAGGTATTAGATTTAAAAAAAAGTATTTGACAAAAAAAATGATTTTTCGTAGTTGGTTACTTTCCCTTCCAAATCGGCCTATTCTAAGATACTGTCGTTTCAAACTGTTCATTGAAGAAATGAAGCATCCTCCCAGTTAGCTACATGAAGCATAGCAATGAAAACAGCAATGTAAGATTGGAGCAGTGAAGGAGTCATGAAAACAGTCTGCAAACATATTTGTACTTTATAGCAGGTGCAGATTAATAACAGTTTAACAAGACAGACATTACCTCGACTGAAATGAGTACTTACAACCATTTAGAGGGCTTCTAGCAGGAAGACAGGAGCATCAGACAGTAGTACAGAAGCAGAAATAAACTTAAAGAGAAATATATAAGCGTAAAAGCATAGCCATTGTGCAAAAGAGAACTGCCTGAAGTTTCAATTACAGCTAAAAAAGATATTACCTGACTGAACTTCTCCCTGCAGAATTCTTAAGAACTACTGCGATCTTAACAAAGCAAAACTGAACAAAATCGCATTTTTATTAACAAGAAGCAGGAAGGAAATTCTAGAAAGTCTGATGGGTCTAATAAAAGACAAATAATAATCGAGTGGGCACGGCTCGGTTCGGGGCAGCCCCGGGCGGCGGCGGCGGTGCCCGTCCCCATGGCAACGCCCCGCCGTGGGACCACCCCGCCGGGGCCGTGAGCGGCCGGGGGGACAGCGGCGGCCCCGCCGGCTCTCGGCACTCCCGGGGCACCGCCGTGAGGGCGGCGCGGGGGCACCGAGCCCCCTGCCCCGGGCGGGGACCCCGCCGAGCCGCGGGGGGCAGCGAGAGCCGCCAGTGCGGGCAGCCGTGCAGCCCGACCCGCCCCGGGGTCCCTCCCGCTGCCCCCGCTCCCACCGCTGCCCCGGGTACTGTCGGGCGCGGCAGCGCTCCCCTGACAACTCACCGGACGCGTCCCGTCCCGCTCGGCGCGGCCCCGGCGCGGGAGCCGCTCCCGGTACCGCACGTTGAGAAGATGGCGGCTCCCGGCAGCCTCAGCGCCCCGCGGGCGGGAGCGGCGCCCCCTGCCGGGCCGGTGGGGCCGCGGCGGGGCGGCTCCGGCCGGCGGAGGGCGGCGCGTGGCGGCGGCGGCGGGAACTGCAGGGCGAGAGCCCTCAAACCCCTGAGCCCACTCAAACCCCTCAGCCCACTCAAACCCTTGAGCCCATTCAAACCCCTCAGCCCACTCAAACCCTTGAGCCCATTCAAACCCCTCAGCCCACTCAAACCCCTCAGCCCACTCAAACCTCTGAGCCCACTCAAACCCCTCAGTCCCCCCAGCCTCGCGCCTCAGCTCCTCTCGTGTCTCGGTCCCCTCAGTGCCCCCGGCTCCGCGCCGCCCTCACCTTCCCTTCCCTCAGCATCTCCGGCAGCCCCTTCACGTCGCACCATCTTCTCCAGACAGTTTCTGCTCATCCCAGCGTCCTCTCCTTGCTCTCACGTCTTGTCCGTGCACAATTACAGCTTGTTACGACTTAGATCTGTTAAACCTGAATATAGTTTTTACTAGAATTTTCCAAATCGGACAGAAAACTCAGGTTATTTTCTTTGATAGTTGTAGCCAAAATCATCTGCCAGTTATGACTAAGACTAAGATGGTCTTGAACATTAAAATATTCCATTAATTTTCTCATTTTTTAGAAGCTCAGGTACCCTCATGGTTGACCCAATACATTTTAACATAGCCAGGATACTTGGCTGTATGTAGGGGACCTGCTCCCTGCTTATCCTCAAGAAAACTCAGCTACTTGGAGTAACGCTCTCAAACTTTTTTTGTTTTCCCATTGTGCATATGAATAGTAGTGACTTATTTTTCTCAGATTGCGTGTCTCCAAAGACTTGTGGAGGATAGTCTGGGACAATTTCAGGAGATGCAGTGCAATTATATGATGTACCAGAACGTTTGGTACAGATTTCAGGATTAGACTGAGACCCTTTTGAATAAGGACTGTTTCTCACTTTGCTGTCCAGCACCTACTAAAACTCCATTTTGAGTCAAAAAAGAATGACCCACGACCCAGGACTAATATTTACTTATGCATCATACTGGTGATGCAGAGCCTATAAGAAACAAACAGCTCTATTGCAATAGTGAGTCACATCAATCTAAACTCATTTCACATCAGTCCAAAGCCAGATCATTTATTTAAGAATCTTTGCCATAATACAATACAGTAAGAGGTAACACAGCAATGTGAACATGAATATTTAATCTTCTAATTCCTTGTCATACCACATTATTAATACATTCATTAGCAATGATTTTCACAAAGGCCCTTGCTCTGTTGAGGTTTTGATACTTTTCCAAATGAAGCAGATTATTTTTAGAGGTCACAAGGTGTTTTTGCAGTGACCCACTTTCAGGTTTTGATGTCTAAATCAAAAAGTTTGGTAAAAGTTTAAATAAAAAAGCTCTTCTATATATAGAATAACTAGAAAATAAGAAAACATAATGAAAAAGAAAAACATCAGCAATAAGGACAAAAATACTCATAAAATCTTTATTTTCTTCCCAAGCTATTTCTTTGTTTTCTGATGAGTTTAACGAACTTAAAGTGCAGTTTGAATAAAGTTCTGAATGCATCAGTGGAACTGGAAGTGAAATAGTACAGTTGTACTATAAAGCTAATATGAAGCCTCCTGTGACCCAAAACCATTAAAACTAATTGTATTACTTCAAAGTAGTTTTGATTGTCAACAGAATTGTACAACAGTGACAACCGAGCTACAGAAAGTAATCAAACTTGCAAGAAAATTTCAACTTTGTTGACATCAAGTGGATGGAAACAAATGTTGCATTTGCTGTATTCCCTCTTTCATTTGAAATGGAATGAACAAAATTGTACCCAAAATTTGTTGAGTATTTTGCATTAAAACAAATAAAAACTTCAGTTTACTGACTTCATATGGATGTAGTCCCTCTGAGCTTTTTTGTCTGCTTTTTCTGTGGAAGGACTTGTAGCCACTACATTATGGGCCTTAACTGACCACAGAGCAGTTCCATACTTTGAGTATCTTTGCCTTAGTCTTGTATTTTAGTCTCAGATAAATTGAGAAATAAACAAAAAAAGAAAAGAATTTCAATGTAGAAGTGTACATATCCATGTGCACAATGGGGTTTCTGTAGTTATGCCTCCCTGCATTATGTATGTGAAGTATGTATTTTATTTTTTCAGCTCGTGTTATTTATGCAATGAATAAGTAAAGAAACCAACCAGTTATCTTGGAAAGTCAATGCTCTATAGCACACGTGGTGGCACTTTACATACACTGTTCTCCCAAGCCTGGTACTGCACAGCATTTCACACAAAATTAATTTCTTCTACTCTGGAAAGTAACTTTCTGTACATATTATCACATAAGGTTGATTTAAACTGCTGTTCTTCATTAAAAATGTCATTTAAAAAAGTAAGCATAAGCTGGCTCAGGAATCTGAAGTGTCTGGGAACAGTGGTTTTGGCTGCAGCTCACTTGAAAAGACACTTTTGCTTAATGAAGGGGCAATACTTAGAGGCATAATGGGGAGCTGCCAACCACTGCCAATGTCTGACTAAGCAAAGTCCAGTAGGTGGATTTGGAGGGATTTTCTGCACGAGGTTTGGGTTTGGTTTGGGTTTTGTTTGGTTGGTTTTTTTTCTTTCTGTGAAACATGAACATCTCGTAGCTTGGACAATTACCAAATGTTTCAGGTTATTTCATGCAAAAATGATCTCTTAACATCCTTCTATGGGAGGAGTTGGTAACATTTTTGAGATTACCTTAATGTGCACCGTACTAAAATTTCTATTACAATTAGACTTCTTTTTAAAAAAATTACTACTTCAAATATTTATATACATACTTCAGAGTAATATGGGGAATTGCCTCCTGCGATCCTTTCCATTAAAAAATATAACAAATAATATAAATTCGAAAAAATCAGATCATACAAAAAGTATAATCTGTTTGAAACTTTCTTTACACAGTTGTGTTAAAATTTCAATCTGTTCTGACCTGTCTGAGTCAGATAAATATAAACTGGATTTAGCACACAATTCTTTGACACAAACTGTTTAGTCCATAATGAGTCATGAGTCACAAAGGTTCATATGGGAAACTCATGTGTTTTGTTGACATATTACCTAAGAAATTAATGTAATTTATTTCCTATTCATTTTATTGACTAATTAATTGGACCATTAGTATCAGGTTAATGAATGGAGTGAAAAAAGCAATCCACAGCTGGAATTTCAGAGGTGCAGC
>NW_016690182.1:3277642-3321630 GCF_001604755.1 Lepidothrix coronata
GTGCAGCAGAGAAAGAAAATCAAATATGGAAAAATGTCAAGACAGCGCCTTGATTAGGAACATTTTCTCATGAATATGACAATAGAAAATCAAATAACTGATAAGTAACAGATGTCTGAAAGCTCTCTTTTCTCTTGAATTACATCCAATGTTCTTGGATGCATCCAAGAGATGCAGTCATTTGGTAGGAAAACTATGCATTTGTATGCTGGTCCACAGAAAATCAAATCTGATTCTCTCTTCCAAAACAGTATGACACCCTTTCCCTTTATCCACAGCACTTACAGAACATTCTTTCTTTCCTTTTGTTGCAAGCAGATGATAGACATCATTCTCATTACATTTTCATGAAGGTAGTGGAAAAGTCTCAAGGGAAGTTCGAGATAAATAGAGGTATCATTATGGTACAGAAACGGGAAAAGTTGAAAAGATATGATGAGCCTTTTCAATTTCAGCAATGAAATCTTGTGCAGGACAAATGTTCCTACAACTCCCAGATCTGTTGCTGATCAGATGATGCAATAAAATGCCTTCTCATTAAAACTAAAACCATCAAATAATGGCAGCAGTACTGTGGAAAAGTTAGTATTTAAGCATGTAAAAAATTATGATGTCTTAGTATGCTGCTCACTGAAACTACTAAGTTCACTGCATGTGGTATCAAATCAGGGACAAGCAGTGTTTACTTTCTTTCACAATTCACTGAGCAGGTGAGCAAAGATAAATGCCAAATGAAGAGGAAAATGGAACTAGTGATTTTTTTTGGTTCTGTTTGAACTGATTAATGCAAGAAATAATTATCTAGAGCTGGGACTTTGGACTCAGCAAGCATGTGGCATATGACCACATATGTGCTTTTCTATTCATAATTCCTTCATGCTGGAATATCAGTGCTGGCACACATATACTGTGTAAGTCTGATATAACAGGTAGAAAAAAGACAAGTTCAAGGCAGTGCTTCCCTATTCCCTGAATGCTTCCACATGTTATACCCCGATAGGAGAAAAGAGGCGGAGAGGAGCAAAGAGGAATGCTGCGGTTAACAAACATGTCCCTTTTAACTGATCACTTTGGTCATTCATTTTCCTCATGTCCTACTGATGATGTCTGAGAATTTTTATATATGGAGGAAACTCAGCATGACCATCCAAACCTTAGCTGAGCAAACTTTTCTGTAGTTCTTAAATGCTTTATATTGATGTTAAAGTAGAAGCTTAAAAAAGATATTCTTCACATGTCAAAGGCAGATGTATTTAATCAAGTGTCTTCTGACTTTGGACTCACTCAGAGCCAAACTACCAGGAAGAGATGCAGCAGCAGAATACAGAACAATGGACAAAGTGCCCCAGACTGCAGGCTGGGATCAAGAATGAGGAATCAGGACCGAGAGTTTCAGAAATAGCTTCTTTGACTGCTAACAGTCTGCCAAGGATAGGTAGCTGTTCAGGATTTCTCTTACATCGCTATCATTAGCCACAGACACACTTTAACACACTTGGTATCTGGGGTACACAACCCAAACAAGGGTGTGGACTGTGTTGGTAAGAGCCTGACTTACCAAATTCAGGTTTTACCTTCAAACCTTCATATTCCCTCAATGCACTAATAAACACTCCCACCTCTCACAATAAACCAGCATGGGGCACCTATGCCATGGGATAAGGGCCTGCCCCACTGCACTGACAGCCACACTAACAGCTCTGGTAGGTCCTGTCCACCCACTGATAAGTGCTGACTGTGTGTAAACTTTGGCTTCCTACACTTCCTGCATCACCAGCACCCAGCCAACCCTGCTCAGAGGCTCCAGCCATGTGGAGTTTCACTGCACACATGCAGAGGAGAGGGACAGGAGGACAAACTGTAAGCACTTGCTGCAGAGCTGCTGGGACACCAGTGTGGGCTGCCTGACTCTCCCAGCGCTGGAGAGACGCTGCCAGGGAGCTGCTGCAACAGCCCCTTTGTATGTGTGACTACAGGCCAATTATGGGCTGAAGTTGCCAGATGGATTTTGTCAGCAGAGTGCATTGTCATCCCATTTTCTGTGGGATGTGTGTCATCCAAGAGGTGTAATGATACAGACCCCTCCTGAAGAATATCCAGCTATTAGATCAGCGAGTGAGTGATGAGCTGTGAGCTGCTTTACAAGTTAATACTCTGCCTTTCTGCATTAGTGGACTCAGGAAGCACTGCAAAACTCTAAATTGCACTGCAGTGGTACTATCACTGCTCAGCTTGCAAAACACACACATTTCCTATTTTTTTTCATATTTTCACACTTAACATACGTTATCATGAAATCCCAATAACTGACCTTGATAAGGCCTTTTCTAGGAAGGTGTATGTACTGGAAGACAAAATGTTTAATTAATTTATTAGTTTTCTACAATGCTGTCATTCTTCAGAGCAAACAAATGGGAATTGTCCATGCAATGGTTCCAGCACTGGCTGGGAGTAAAGCCCATTAGAATACTTGTCTCCATCCTTCAAACAAATCCCAGCAGTGTCTCACAGATCTCCACTTCTGCACTAACATTTTGCCGTTTGGTGAGACCGTGATTAAAGAAATAATAATCCTTTTTCCTGTATTTGTAGGTTCTCCATTGTTCAAAGCTGTTGCTGAAATAGAGGTATTGGGGGTTTTTTTGGCTTTTCTTGTGAAAGTTAATTAGGAAAAAAGCAAACAGGACTCGTTAGAGCTACACACTAATCAGAGAGAAATACACATGGAAGGAGTGAAACATATTGTGAAGCAAATAATTGATCTGCTGCCTATGAAGCGCTGTTCCAATCACATTACTCCAGGCATTGCTCCCAGCACCGTTTTTGACAAACAAACCCCCTTCTTCACAGGCATCATGTGGAAGAGTTTAATTAGTCTTTCTGCCTTTCATTTTTCACCAGGTTGCATGAACATACACAGAACCAACAACTTAAGTCTTGACCAGAAGACTTCCAGGTCAACAAGGTTTGGAAGTGAAACCTAAATCTGCAGTTGGTTCTTGCCTGTGTTGGCAAGTGGATGAGAAAGGCAAACAACAACAACAACAACTCTGACTTCGAGCTGAAAACAAGTAAACCTTTCCCAAACAGTGTGCTCCTCCACATTCACTGATCTTAATTTGATAACTCAGGATGATGAAGTGAGACTGAGTTTAGCTCTGGAAAAAAACCCGAAGTTGTAAAATGGGTTTGACAATCACTGTCTGAGAATGTTTCTCTTTTCAGTTGCCCAGAGGAATGGAAACAGCTGGTATCAGCTAATGTTTAGGATTCTTACTTGCCTAAACAGCATTTACCAAATGGAAATCATCTAGAAAATGTGGAAGCATGCCTTCTCTGTGTCATTTTTCTTCTGTGTGAGAATTTCAGAAATGTCTCCAGAAAAAGAGCAATTGCCAAACAATGACTGATTAAAAAAAAAATAAATTGAGAATTTAGGACAATTAATTCTTACATGGACATGATAAGCCAAATAATAAAGGACATTTTATTCCAAACAGTCATTCTTAAATGTCTGTGTCTGGAAAGTAAAGCAAAGCACTCAGTTGTTAAAGTTGTGTCTTGTCATATGAATCCATGGAGTGGGTTAATATAGAGGAAATGAGCTGTTAGATGTTTTATCTGTTCTGCTTTTTTATATTTCCAGCTCTCCTAATGGGTATCTGTAGTATTTATTTAGAAAACCAAGAATAAATACATTTTTATAAGTTTAAATTACCACTGATACTTTTCTAGCTATGTATTTGCTGGATAATGTACTACACCCTTGAAAACCTCGTATTTGCCATTAAGCTAAATGACTTCCTGCTGCTATCCAGCTGTTACCATAGTGGTGACATAGGCATTTTCTTTAATGTAGTTAGGACAAAACCTTCAGAGTACTTCTTTATTCAGGCAGGAAGCACAGTAGGTGGTTTGAGACTGTGACGTGACACATCCTGCTTTTGCAGTCGTCATCATTTTTCCTTCTTTTCAAAATTTTATTTTATCCCATTATTTAGAAAGGTAAAAATCAACCTGTATAAATAACAGAAGGAAACATAAAGCTGTCCTAGCTTTTAACAAGGCTCTCTGACTCATTTATACGAATCTTAGGATGCCCATGATGCTTTTTCTAGCACACAAAAGCCTCATGAAAAGATGGATAATTAACTATAAAGGCTGTTTTATAGAACTAAAATACAGACCTTATTTTTTAACCTAGGTATTCCTCACAATTCAGCTAACATCAAGTGGTACTGAGAAAGATGTTTCACTACATAAAGATGTCCACCACAAAAGCAAGGATAAGTCAAAAGTAATTATGACTTTATAACCTTGAATAAAAACTCTGTGTCAATAATATATTAATCTGAAGAGGAACTGGTAAATACTTATTTTCAAAATATTTTGCTTTGCCTGCATTACTTTATTAAAATGTGTGAGTCTCTGTGTTTTGGAGACATATATGTATATACCATGTATATGTATATACCATATATATGTATATACTATGCATCTTAATTAAGTAGAATGGATTTGCTGAAATTCTACACACTTTCTTCTCAGGGCTATTTTGTGAGTGGAAAACCACTTCTACACCAAGTGCTTGAAAACTGTTCATTTTGATTAAATGTGGAGAACACAGTACAAAGCAGAGAAAGCACAGCAGTGCTGGCACTGCCAGAGGCACAGGTGCACTGAGGCCTCAGCTTTCGACTTTATTTAAAATTCTCCATTTTCTTCTGTTTCATCGTTTTCACCTCATCTTTTATTTATTTTTATTTCTAATTCTCCATTTTCTGTAGTTTCATTGTATTCGTGTAATGATTTACACTTCAGCAGAGGCGGAGTCATGCAGGAGACTGAGAAGGAAACGACAAAAGATGTCCTGATAGGCAAGAGGAATGTCTGGAAAGACTAAAAACATGTGCTGCCTGACCACATGGAATATTTTTAACTCTTATATCCTGATTAGCAACTGAAGGGAACACAGAACAACCTGGGGAGACTTAACAGAGATCACAGAATCAACTGGGTTGGAAAAGACCTCTGAGATCATCAGGGTTTGATCTATCACCACCTTGTCAACTAAGGATGCTCAGATGAGCAACACGTAATAAAACAGGCACATGCCTTAGGGACAACAACTGGAAGACAGCATCCATAGGGTTGGTTCGCCCCAAGCTTTTATATCCAGAGAGAGACCATTTAGATGCTACATGATAATTTTTACTGAAACCCTTAACAGCTTTTCTTAACAGTATTTATTAAAATGATTCACCATTTTAGCCATTTTTATTTTTTTAAATAATAATAAACAGACAATTTGCCTTTTAAGCCATTTTTATTTTTTAAAATAATAATAAAGATTCGCTTCTTTAGCCATTTTTAATTTTTAAAATAATAATACCCCCCTCACAATTCACCATTTTAGCCATTTTTATTTTCTAAGTGATAACAGAAAAACCCTCACGATTCACCATTTTAGTAATTTTTATTTTAAATAATAATAAAAACACTATTCACAGTTTTAGCCATTTTTATTTTTTAAATAATAATAAACAGACAATTTGCCTTTTAAGCCATTTTTATTTTTTAAAATAATAATAATAAAGATTCGCTTCTTTAGCCATTTTTAAAATAATAATACCCCCTCACAATTCACCATTTTAGCCATTTTTATTTTCTAAATGATAATAGAAAAACCCTCATGATTCACCATTTTATTAATTTTTATTTTAAATAATAATAAAACCACGATTCACAGTTTTAGCCATTTTTATTTTTTAAATAATAATTAAAAATCCGCGATTCTCCGTTTTAGCCATTTTTATTTAAAAAAATAATAATAATAATTATAACACCCCCCCTACCCCCCCCGATTCGCCGTTTTGGCCATTTTATTTTTACGTCTCGCACCTCCCGCCGCGCTCGGATGCGGAGGGGGGAGCGCGGGGGGGGGCGGCGGCGCCCAACGCACGCGCGCCCACGTGGGTGTTCCGCACACGCGCGGTTTAACGCGGCCGCCGCGCGGTGTTTCCAGCGCACGGGCCCGCGGCCGTGACTCGCTCAGGGGCGGGTGTGGCGGTGCCCCGGCCCCGCAGGCCCCGCCGCCCACCCGCGGCCCCGCCGCGCTCCCGCCCCCGCGGCCGTTCCCGAGGGCCGCGCGCCCGCCCCGCCCCGCGCTCCCCGCGCACGCGCGCGGCCCGTGGCACCGCCCCGCGGCGCGCGGCCCGAGCACAGCGCGCAGGCGCAGCCCCCGCCCCGCCGCCTCCCCGCACGCCGCGTCCCGCTGCTCTCGCGGCCCGTCCGTCCCCTCTGACCCGGCGCCGCCGCCGCCGCTCCATCCGGGCCCTCGGCGCCTCTCGGGGAAGATGGCGGCGCTGCTCCCGGGAGAGTGGATAAAGAACTGGGAGAAAGGCGGCAAGAGCGAGTTGTGAGTGCGGGGCCCGGCCGCGGGGCGGGATGGGGCGCTGCGGCCTGCGGGAGCGGGGCGGGGAGGGCGGGGGGCGGCGGGGAGGACGGCGGCCGGGGCTGCGTCCTTGCTGCCGGGCTGGGGGTCGACGCCGCGGTCGGGCGGAGGGCCCGGGCCTCCGCCCCGGCCGGTGCTGCCGCCCGCCCCGACGCTCGGCCCCCGCAGCTGGGCCCGGCGCCCCGAGCGCCCCCTTCCAGCCTCCGGGCCCGGCTCGTCGGGATTCGGGCTCCTCTTCAGCCGCCCCCCGCGGTAATACGGACCCTGGCGCATTCCCGTTCCGCTGGCTCCGCGGTGCTGGCCGTTCTGGTGGAGGCCTCGGCCCCCGTTCCCACCTTTCTGCCGGTTCCGAGGGGACTGGCGCTGTATTCTCTGACCCAGGCGAGGTAGATCAGCCAGTCATGCCTGTTCTATCCCACAAAGTAACCTTTGTGCACCGAGGGGCCTGGGTGCAGCCTCCTAGACCAACCCAGGTGTGCTGAGAGCTTTCCGTTCGGGCCTCATGTGTGTCTGTTTTAAGCCATTTTGGCAAGTTAACTGATTGCTGTGTGCTGAGTTCCAGGAGTGCATCTCTTCTGGGGTAATTCACCAGTTTGGCCCTTTCACGTTACTCTATTAGCTTTAACAGCGGTACTCCGTGTACTAACTATGTTTTTTAAATGCTCTTCTTTCTTCCATGCACTTCTGTTTTTGTTGTAACTGAAAAACCCTACAATTGTAAATAACCGGTGTTTGGGGGATCGCTTTGAGAAACGCTTCTTGAGAGTCGCTCTTTTTCTTATTTTCTTTTGTTCATCTTTCTTAAAAGGGTGTGCAGCTTTGCTAATGATCTTCCTTGTGCATGTAGAAAAAGGTAGTAGGTTAGAGAATAGAGAATGTAGAGCCTCCCTGCACAAAATACTGTTCTTTCCAGGCCCTCCATTTTGTAGTGAAGGGGCCTCTCTTTATAGCCATGTAACTTTTGGTTTGAATTATGCTGGAGCCGTTATCATGTTAGTATGTAAGTTAAACATGTTGGAAGGTTGTGTGGAGTTTGCATGAGGACAGAAATGTCATAGCTGCTCATATAAAGGCAGCTGCTCTGTTCACGTTGAGTTCTCAGCACTTTGAGCAAGTTACCTCAGCTTTTGACCATGATAAAACCTTTTAGGATTCTCCCCTCCCCTTAGAGCAGTGCTTCTTAACCACGATGGGAATAAAGTGTTCATTTGCTACAGGACCAAAAAGCAAAATGATTAGCTAAATTCCTGTATTTGTGGCATTTGCACTTCATTTGGAATACTGCTTAAATGCAGTTCCAGGCATGACTTGAAGAGCAGTTTGCAAGAGAGGCCATATGTTTTAAAAGAAATGTGATTGTGTCTTGGATGACAGTTGTGAGGTTTTACAGTGGTAGCTTTATAAACATAAAGGAGCATGCTTGAACTTACTTTCTAGAACCTAAACTACATCTCTGTAGCCACAATTTAGAGAACTGTTTAGGAAGCTAACTTTATTGGGAGAGTCTTCAGTGTGTAAGTTCATGTTTCTTTTTTCATAACGTCCTATCCTATTTTACTACAGGAAAACAAAACTAGGATGCTGTCATTACAAAATGAAATATTGAAATATGAAATATTTTAAAATATTAAAGGGAAATAAATGTAATGATACTTCTTAATTTTATCGAATTACTTATCTAATACCAATATGCCCAGAAACTTAAATTAGGTCTAGGCCTAAGTCCAGTCATGGGTTTTGTGGTTCAAAATTAAGACAATACATTATAATGATAAGTTAGAAAAATGGAAAGGGGAAAGATACTGCCAAAGGAGAAAACTGACATTGCTAGCAAATAGAGGATTTGCAAAAATTTAGAAGGTGTTTTTGTTTTTGTTTTTTTTTGTTTTGTTTTGTTTTGTTTTTGTTTATTTGTTTTGTTTTGTTACTGTATGGAAGCCTGGTCTGATAAAGCCCACACATGAAGTCAGAGAGCATTCACTTCTGTATGGAGGGGTTTGGTTTGTTTTTAAACAGAGTGGTGGGCTTATTCACAGGGAGACAAATACCAACTTTTTTGAAAAGTGAGGACCTCCCCCCCCATAATTAGTAGAAAGAAAAGATTAGGTCTTATGGAAAAAATATTTACTTGCTGGAGCATGAAATGACTTTCATGATCTAACTAGATTGGTTGAGATAGTATTTTGGCAGATACTTGTTGCCTAAATGAAAGCACAGTTTTATGTTTTGGAGGAATATGAAACTGTATTGAGAGAAGCAAATTATTTGTTTTAGTTTGGTATTTCATCTTCTACTGGGATAAATAATGGATGCTTAAAAAAATTGCTCTCCTTTCTTAAATTTTCTTTTTGAGTGGTGTGGTGTCATGATTTAACAGTAGTATCCAAAAACCAGAAGGTAAGGATTCTGTGTGTCTTAGAGTGTCATAGTGTTAATTAGTAGGACAGCAGTGACAGTTTGCTTCCAGGAAATTTTTCAGAGACCTTGTTCAAAACATAAATACATAAATGTATATCGTGGTAGTTTCAAATGTTCTTAGCTGCCAAAACTAGACATTGATCAGGATGTGGTCATCTTGTCTGTCATTTTTTATATTGTTAAGACCCTTCTCTATCTAAATACAATTTATTACGTTCATTTGTTGCTACTGCCAGATATTGTGTACAGATGGAGTTGGAATCCGAGGGTGACTACTTATGCTGCTCAGCCTGGACTCCTTGTAGACCTATTTGTGTACTGCCCATGTAGTGAGACTGTTTTGTCATGTCTTCCCAACAAGATGCTGGTCCATGACTGAAGCCCATATGGACATTTACAATACACATGCAGTGGCAAGCACTGATTGATACCTTATTTTGTGAGAGATTCAGCACATCAGGGAGCCTTTAGTGTGGACGGAGGGCTTTAATAAAGTACTTGTCTGGCAGTTTATGCAATATGTTAAGCCTCAAGATAAACTGAAGAAGCTTAACATTCTGTGAATGTGAAATTTTGAGACCTGATCTTTCAGGCACTCTCAACATTAACTCAACACTTTGACTTTGCTCATGCAAGTAAAGGGCTGAGAGTCAGGGAAACTGTTCAGTTGTAGTTTTGCCATCCTGACTGCAGAATGCAATTGATTGTACTTTATCTCAACTGGAGAACTACCCACATCAGTTAAATTATGCATATACTTAGATGTTAGCAGGCACATGCACTTTGATAATTACTGCTTTAATCCATGTGTGGGAGTGAAATGGAGGTTATAGGATGTGGTGTATGAGTTGGGAGGCCTTGGTTCAGTTGCTGGCTCTGCCATACAAACTTGTTTAATAGGTGCTCGCGCTGCTTCAGAATTTCTTGTTTCACACAGTTTTATCTTCGTTTGAAGGGATGTGTTTTAGTAGAGCAAGGAAGTTCTCCATCCTCAGCTTGCAGCAGGGAGCTACAATGTCGGAGTAATAACAGTTGCAGATGAACTCTTAACAGACTGTACCAACGTTGATATATCTATTCTTGTGAAGGTGCAGGTATTTTGATTTTAA
This sequence comes from Lepidothrix coronata, assembly GCF_001604755.1. Taxonomy (NCBI): domain Eukaryota; kingdom Metazoa; phylum Chordata; class Aves; order Passeriformes; family Pipridae; genus Lepidothrix; species Lepidothrix coronata. The sequence goes on from NW_016690182.1 coordinate 3,287,624, forward strand.
TTTATGATGCACTCAGTTGAGATAGATGAACTAGTCTCTCATCTAGTTGTTACTGGAAGGTAGGGCTTCTGCCCTGTCTTCAGTCACCTGGGTGTTTGTCTGACCTGCTGGTGAGCTGCTTCAAGTCGGCTGAGTTTTTGACCAGTTTTCTGCCAGGTTTGTCAATAAAATTGATGTAGCTAACGTGAGGGCTGGAACTGTGGGGGCTGAGAAGGGAAGAAGTGTTGGTGAATGTGTCCATCTCTGCACCAAGGCATTGAATCGGCTCGCCTGTACTGCCTGGCAGCGCCTGCAGAAAAGGTCTTCTTCCTCTGGAGAGAGAGTGTCTGTAGAAAAGAACATGAACACAAAAAGAAATTCTTTTACCACTTTTTCTTCCAGTATAATAATTCAGTGGGTTCTATTTGCAAATATTAAGCAAGTTGTTTTGCAGACTGATCCTAAATATTGAGTTTCTTGTTACATTGATCAAGCAGGTTCACGTCTTAAAGTAATGTGAAGTTGATAGTACTGTTTTGGTGCTGCTGGAAAGGGAATGGGAAGAGGTTAAAACTCTTACCTTGTAGTATTACTTTGTTAACCTGGTTGATGATACCACCTTATGACATAGGGGTCAAAGTGTGCATCTCAGATAATTTTTTTTGGAATCAGATGCTTCACTTTACTGTTATTTGTGTACAGAGCGTAGAAATGAGTGCTTATAGGCTGCTTTCTTTATGGAGGAGTAATTAAAATTTAAGGAAATCGATTTATATTGAATTGATACACTCTTTGAGGACAACTGGGGATAAAATCTATTATTTAAAAAACATGTATTTACTGTTCATGAAAAATAAAATACCTATTCCCCTATTTTGCTGTCTCTATTCTGGTTATTTCCAAATACATTGCATTCTCTTCAAGAGCATTTAGAACATCTTAGCCACACCCTCGCTTTTTGCTCAGCTTCTCTGTTTCTGCTGATTACATTGTGTGAAACTCCCCACTTTCCAGTTGTCTGTAAAGGGTGTGTATACCTTATATTTGCTAATTATAATCCTGTGATTGCTGGAACAGCTGTTTAGTCCTGTTAGAGAGGCGGTGATCTATATAGGATGCAAACAGAATGAGTAATGGATTGCTACAGAAGTATCTTTTACTGTTTATTTTTCTGTAATAATTCTGCATACCTGCCTTATTTGAGACAACTTAAAAATAGCTCCCACAGGAAACTGTAGTCTTGCTATCTCATGTAGGAATGCAACATAGCTCTGATACTGTCCTCAGTTTCTGCATGGGAAAGATACTTGGAAAAATATGTGAACTTTTGGTTGAAAATGTGCAAATGTGACAAAGGTTCTTAAAATATTCATTGGTGTCTGTTATAATATAGATAACTCACTACCCTTTTTTAAAAAACTGTCACTTCTAAATGTGAAACTGCTTTTGAAGCCTCATCCTGGGGTGACAGTAGTGGTAGAGAAGAGGGAAGATCCTTGTATCTTGGAAGCATGACCATTTCTAAGCTGTCAGTGTAGTGGAGAAGCCTGCTCTTTAAGAATTTATTTTATAATATAGAGAACCATTAATTTATTTCATGGAACAGTCTGTATAGTACTTAGTGTGCTTTTTGCATATGGCTGTTGGGTTGAGGGAGCCCCAGGAGTGACCAACGACAATGGAATGTGACAGGTCTCATCCTATAGTGGATTCTCTTAAATAAAATTCTGCCTTCTTTTGGTAAAACATCATGTACCTAGTTTAATGTTCAAAGTTTTTTTACAGGCCAGAGTTTGAAAACTATCATAGTCATAGTAACTCTGTGAGAAGAATTTCTTCATTGGATAACAACAGTAGGTTATTGCTGCCACTTCCATGCTTCCATTCATACTAAAATTGCCTCATGCTCTCACCTTTCGGTGTGTAAGAGTGTGTAATGTTAGGAAGAATATTTTTTTAAGTCTGTGATTTATATGTGTATGAGATCACTTGGGAGTCTTGTTTTGTCGCTGTGTAAGTTCTCTGAATGAGGGTTTACTCTGGAAAAATTAAATGTAGTCAGCCATGAATCTTAAGCTGCTTTAGCCAGAGCAACAACAAAAACAAGAACCCCAAAACATTTGTGTGTATGCCACTATCTAACAAATTTTTTCTTTTTTTTTCTGTTAATATTTTTTTATTTCAGTGTGCAGCTGTGTCGTGCTCTCAGCGAAAACAAAAACCATGATGTGGGTTTCAGAGGTAAGTTGGTTGTGTGGTTTGTTGCTTGGTTTTAGTTAAATTAAAAAAAAAACAAACCTGGAAATAGTTGATCATGGTACCTCTGCATGTATGTGCTTGGAATGTTCATATATGGTGACCATTAGTGTGTGCTAAAGGGAAATACTACAAATATTAAGGTAATACCAACATCCACAACTGGGATTGTCTTCAATGAGTGGTGTCAGCATCATCTAGTATTTGGTCTCTGCTGTAGAAAATGAATTGTGTTTTGCAAACTCAACATACATCTGAATTTTATTCTACGAGTTAAATACATGAACACTGGTGTGTGCAAGTGTGAAATGAACCTGCCTCTTTAAAAACTAAAATTGGGTTTAATTCAACTACAGTGGTCTGCAGTCACCATGTTACTGAGTACTTGGTTTGAGGCATTAAGATCTGCAACTTCTTTATTGAATATTGTTTATTGAATGAACCATGTGGTACAAGTGCAAGGTGAAAGCATGGAGGCTTGTTATTTTTCATATAGTAAAAAGTGTCACAACATTGTAGTGTATTGTTTAAGAACCTTACAGTTTTACCACAGCTGGTTTTCCAATGACTGTGTTTAACATTGCAAGATTTTTCTCTAATGCAGTGCCTCTGTTTAGTGCTTCAGTTTAATACAGGCTTTTGTAAGGTTGCATTCTTGAGTTATAGGAGACTGTCTTTAAAAAAATTAAATTAAAAAGTCCTTTTTAAGCACTTTTTTCTCCAATTAAATTTTGCTTACTCCAAGAAAAATGGTTTTTGAAAGCATATCTGTGATGAGACATGATAAGGAGAAAATAGCGGAATGTTTTTTATGGGTGTAGAATATGGTGTTGGTGTGAATAAGGTAAAGGTGTCTTTGTTAAACCAACTACTAGTACTCAAGTTATTATATGCAGGACTGTAGTTTTTCATCCCATATTACAATTATTCCATAAACTCTCTAGATAAAGTGGATCATCTCTTACTGTCTGCTTGTATGAAGTCTTAGATATTCATGATCAATTTTATTCTATCAGCAGTAGCAAAGTAATCCCTCTCATTGGTAACAGAAGCATACCCTGTTTGCTTGCAGGGTGTCTGAAGTCTTCAGCATTATTGTAAATATTGCTTTAGCAGTTAGGTGAAGGATTATGTAACATGTTCTTTAATCATCTCTTTTCTTTCAACAGATATCCAGCAGGCTTTGTATGAGCTTGCATACCACGTTGTCAGAGGAAACTTAAAGCATGATCAAGCTTCTAATGTTCTTGGCGATGTCATAGTAAGTATATATTTGTAATCATTGCATACTTACTAAATTTTTACTTTATTATAAAAGTCCAAGTGAAATCCAAGCAGGATAATATTCAAGATTCAGGATAATATTTTTTTTCCCGTGTCTGAGAAGTCATTCTTGTCAAGCTCTTTTTCTTCTTTTGGGTGCACTTGATATATATGTAATCTGTCAGGGTTTCATTTTTCCCCCCACCTTTTATGGTGAGGAATAGATGTGTTCATTTCAGCATAAATTAAAAATTAAGTCATTTTTTAAGGGCATATGAAGCCTGAAGTTTCTAATAAATGCTAAAAATAAGTGTCACTTGCTCATGCAGCACATCTGTAATGCCACCTACTGGTTTTTATAACAGTGTAACAACATCTGCCATTTTACTGTTGGGATGTCCAAGTTCTGTGATGGCCTTTAAAATAATGCATTAGACTTATTTTTTTGGTTGAAGAAAGGTTTTTCTTAAAATGCTTTGAATAAATGAGAAAGTAGGGAAAAGCGTATTTTCCTGTAAACCTCCAAGATTACCAAATACCACTGTTCCTTAAAAAAAAAAACAAACCAGAAAAAATACATTAAAAGAATCTTATATTCTTTGGAAGTTCTTGGTTTGCTGTATTGATGTGCACGGAACATTAAGGAAAAGTACGTGTTGCATTAATCTAGTGTAACCTTTTTGTGCTTTTTAAACTTGTGCATTGGGTATGAGGGCAGTCAAGGTTCTAGGGCACCTTGCTTTTGGGATGGCATGTGACAATGTTGGATCTTTAGTTGCTGTAGGAAATTGTAATTTGTTTGGTGCTTGAGAAAGTGCAGGTCACTGTACAGGCTGCTGCTCCTCACCCAGGGAGTTCCATTGGGCTTAGAGAAATGGAGGTGCTGACCAGGTTTTGTTTTTTTCCCTTGGTCACTAGATACACTTTTAAATTACATTCAAATGTTATGGTGTTTCATTATGTATCAATAATTGGTACAGGACTTATGTTAGATATTAGTCAATAATTAAGCATCTTCATTATTAATATGAATTATTAATGAATATGAAGTTACTTTATGATTAAGTGTTTTATGTAGCGGAATAAGAATTTTGTAAGTGTGCATATTGGAATTCTGTATTCATTAAGTGGGATCTTTTCCTTAGGAATTTCGAGAAGACATGCCTTCTATCCTAGCTGATGTATTCTGCATATTAGGTAAGCTGGGTTCCCTTCCTTTCAGCATTGTAACAGATTTTGAGAAATACATGTTTTGTGCATCTGCTTGTTGACTTCTGTGGGAGATTTCATTGAATCTGTAAAGCATGACTTCTCTTTACAAACTATGTTGATTCCTCCTCAGTGTATCTGTATCTCACTCATTAATATATTTTCATTCCATTTCCAGAACTTTGCCTATTAAAGGCTGTGGAAGTTGATCTGCCAAGAATAGTTAAAGGAGTTAGCTTGTAAGAATGTCGGGTGTTAGCTAATGGAATCAGTGACTTAGTGATGTTATCGTTCTTAAATATTTTAAATAAAAGTTGACTTACGAGTAGGTAGATCCTCTCTTCTCAGAATGTGTTCTGTAAATATTTTTATCTGTACAGTCACTGTTAGTGAAATGGAGCTTATGCAAATTGTCCATAAATCTAAAGGCAAATGGCATCACTGGGCAAGTCACTGTCTGCCAGCTGAGCAGGCTTTAAAGATGTGTACGTCTTATACTGGTGATAACTTCTGGATTTTTATATTGTCATGTTGATCCAAAGCTGTTTTTCTCATGTTTCTAGCATTTTCCAGATCATAACTTTAACTGCTTGCAGTTTCTGTCTTGCTCCATGTCTAGTTTTCAACGACTTGAAAATTTTCAGAAAATGCTTTTGATGGTCTGCTTGTCACAGATCCTGTTTTTACCTGTACTAAAGGAGTGAGGTGTCCTCTGTGCTATGGCTGCCTGTGAAGAGAGGCACCTAATTAAGCTTACATGTGCAGCCTTGGTTTGAACATCTAAGTGATGAATTTTGATTTTTTTTGATAGTGCTTCATTCCGTGTACTTGTATCATCTTCTTGTAATAATTACTTTTGTATCTGTCTGCGGTTTTTTGTCTTTTTTTTCCTCCTTTCCTTCAAATTAGTGTGCAGCCTAATACCATCCCTTGACTAGCAGCAGAGAATAGTAAGGTTAAAGACTTAGGTTTCAAAGTCCGGGACGAAGGACATTGGGCACTTTCTTGCTTGTTTCCTCTAACACTTTTTCTCTTTAATCAGTATTTGCTACTATTGACAATTTTTTTCTTATAATTAATGTATTTTAGTGTATGAGAATTAGGATATATCCACTCATCCACATTTCCTGGACTAACATTTTTCAGCAGACTGTTCTTTGGCTGAGAGGCTAAGCTGTAGGGTCCAGGCTGATCTAGGTGGTCTCTTGGTTCCACTTCAGCCCTACTTCCACTGCATCATTAGTTTTTAGTCTCTTTGGGGTCTTCTTTCTCACATTTTTGTTGTTGATGTTTTCTCTGTGGGTCTGATTTTAATGGAGTTATGTGTGGGGTTTTTTTTTGTAGGGCCTTTTGTTTGGTTGGTTTTTGTGATGTCTGCCTTGCATTCTTTTATGGAGTTTTTTACTCCTTTTGCAGCTCCTCACTTCCTGTAACGGTGTGCTTTTTTTAAACTACTTTAGGCAGGTGTGCTTCCTTGGCCACTGTTCTCTGGCCTGGCTTCCCATAGGAGTGAATTTATGAATTGCTTTCAGTAGTTGGCAATACAAAAGAAATTAATGGTCATAAAGAATCATAGCTGGTAAAAGACTGCAGACCAGACAGTAAATGGTAGTTACTCTGTGGCCACAGGGAGAGATTAGGACACTACATTAAGGCCAGGATCATGGAGTTCTCTTCACCAGTTCGTATTTCTGGTTTTGTGCTTATTATTGATTTTTAATGCTTACCTAAATGTTATTGCAGCAAAGAGAAGGGTGAGAAAAATTAAGACATTGTTCTAGTTTCTGTTTTAACTTTTCATGAGACTTGTGGATGTGTGAGAATTGTCATCAGAATATTATGTGGACCTCATGAGGGACGAGTGGGTGGCAAGAAGATAGCATGTTATCAACAAGCTGCTTTGCCTTAGTATCAGTAGCATTTATCAGAATAGTTATTAAAAGAAGAAACTCTTAAAAAATTTCACAAGAAATGATTTCTTTTTTCCCCCCATCTTCTTTTGTAGACATTGAAACAAGTTGTTTAGAGGAAAAAAATAAGAGGGATCATTTTACACAACTGGTGTTGGCCTGTTTGGTAAGTTACACCTAGGAAGTCTTTTGGCAAAATTGCATGTCAAAATCTAACAAGAAAAATCAGTGTTGAAGCTTGCTTCTTTTTTTTTTCCCCCCTACGGAATGTTTTCACAAGTGCCCAAATAATTTAAAAATTCATTTTCAAAGTGCAGTTGTAGAGGAATATAGTACAGCTCTCCCTTGAACTCTTTAAGGAGTTTTGAGAGAACTTTAATTTTTCTACCTGTCAGTTCAACAGAAATTTTGCTACTGAAGTATGCTTGGAGTTGCACTTTTCCTTCATGCAACCTCCTTTGTCTTTAGAAGTAGCATTCCTAACCACAGGGAATAAGCTTGATTTGTAGGAAAGTTCAGCATGTGAAAATAAGGCTTTTCTCCAAGAATATGAGAATAAGCCTTTGTAAATATGCAATTCTTGGTAATAATGTCTCCAGATGCTGTGCAATGTATACTTGGTAATCAGCAATTAGACTCTAGGGCTTGTTTCTTCAAGGTGCTCTTGTCTATAAAATCTGCCACTGTAAAATTCCAGTTTTGGTTAATAGTTTGTTTTGTCCACTTCTGTGTTTGAAACAAAATGCTTTTAATATCATGAAATTGTTTTTGTTGTAGTCAGAATGCATATGTAGCCTAAAGTAATAATCATGTGGTTTCTAGGTCTTTGTAATTCACAAATCTGGTGTATGTTCTTGTTGTTTTTTAGTATCTTGTATCTGACACTGTCCTAAAGGAGCGTTTAGATCCAGAGACGCTGGAGTCATTGGGACTCATCAAGCAGTCTCAACAGTTCAATCAAAAGTCTGTTAAAATAAAGACAAAACTATTGTAAGTTTTGGGGCAAAAAGGTTGTTTGGGGAGGGGATGGGGAGGGGCAGTGATAATTAGTGTGGTAATAGTGTTTGTTACCAATGTGTAATGTTTCTTCACAGGTATTCAGTTTTCTTTATGAAATGTATTTGTAACTTGTCATTGACAAAAGAACTTTGTTAGCCCTTAGTTTTCAAACTCTTGAGCAGTATAAAGTCTTCATGTTACCTATGTTTTTGCTACAGTGATTCTACATATGCAGGTTAATACTTAATTTTATTTGACATGTGAACTTAGAAAGTATAAGAAATTTAACTATTTCTATTGCATCAGTTAAGCATAGACTTTTGTTTTCATAAATAAACAAACATAGTTATTTTACTTTATTTGGGCACTATGGGTTATGTTTTTTGGGGAATGTTTGGTTTCTGTCTCTGCATCCAGTGTTTCACTTGAAACTAGAATAGGTCCTTAAGCATGGACTGCTAGAGAGCAGTTCTCCAGTGTAATGTGTAAGAACAAGCTTTCCTGTTAAGTGTAAGCATATTTTAAATGGTCTGCATTTGAAATAAGAGCTGGATTTGTTTGGAGAGTGCTTGCTGCCTTACAGGAATTCGTGTACTGCATTCAGTAGTTTTTGCAATAGCTCAAGTAAATTACAAGTTCTTAAAAATGTGTTCAAAATTAGCATTTTGTATAACAAATTGCTAGAGGCATAAATGGTTCCACTGGATACGTGTTACACAATAGTATTTAATTTCTGTTTATTTGCAGTTATAAGCAACAGAAGTTTAATTTGCTAAGAGAGGAGAACGAAGGTTATGCAAAGCTCATTGCAGAACTGGGTCAAGACTTATCTGGAAATATCACTAGTGATTTAATCCTTGAAAATATCAAATCTTTAATAGGTAAGGAATTTATTGGAAGAGTATGGGCTTTGGTTTTCCTTTATGATCTTATGACTACAGAAAGTAGATCACCTTGGATAGAATTATGACATTTGGAAGTTCCCATTTCTGTGGAAAAATTAATTTTGGGAATGTTGTGTAGGTAAACTTACTTTAGATTCTGAATTTATGGTACGACCTCAAATATGCTGTGATTTCAATTCATTTCAGCAGTATTTTTTGATGAAGTGCTTGTCACCTCAGCAGGCAGATTGGAATGTAACAAAGTAATGCTTTTTGCTATTTAAGGTGCTCAGTTCAATGCATGAATATTCTTTTATTCTTGAAGAAGTTGAATGAGTGATTCCTTATGAAGAGAAATAAGAAGTAGTAAATGTTCTTCCTTTATCTAGTTTTTTTAGTGATTTGTCCATGTTTCTGAGTTGAGTCTTGACGAGAATGTTGCATCAAAGTGCAAAATAAGTTAAAAACTGGAAATACCTGTAATTGCCTGTGTTTTACTGTTTGTTTTAGAATAAAGAGTTCTGTACAATGCAGTATTTATATCGTATTGTGTACTATACAATGCAATGTTTGCACCAGTGCCTGTTTCATATGGTGCCAGTGCAGTAATGGGCAAAAGCTTATCCTGCTATTTTATTAAAAAAAAAAAATAAAATTTCATTTATCACATAATTTTGCCTGAGTGTCAAATCCCTGCAACAACACTACTTGTTTTGGAAGAGATCTAGAGAGAAGGATGGGTTTGCTAGTTATTACAGTAAAAAATACACTCAGGTTGAGGAATTTTGTAACAAGACGTTTTTCTGTCTTCTGGAATTTTAGGAATTGCAAATAGACTTCATACAAAGTGTCAGTTCTTTTAAAGTACTGACTTGCAGTAGGTTCTCGTGAAATGGAAATGTCTTTGGGGGAGGAAAGACTGATGCAGTTATATATCTGCATAGTGGATGTGTCTGGATAAAATAAATAGGTGTAAAATAATTACGGCCTGACTGATTTGTGTGACTGAATGGATATGTGTGCCAGCACAAGGGGAGAGGCAGCAGCCCATGCCTTTTGCTGGCACTGTGGTCTTAGTGAGGCTGGGTTTTTCTTATTAAATGTTCTTCTCAGGGTGTTAATTTCTTTTTCTGTAATCTGGATTGAAAGTCCTGTTTAGTATTTTTGCCTAGTTCAAAATCCAGCAAGGCAAAATCATCAGTGCTGTGTTTATAGATGATCCAGATTATTTTGCTGTTTATAAGTCCAGGCTCAATTTTACCTGAAAAGAATTAATTTTAAAAATTAATACGCTTATATTTTAGAAACAGATTGAAGATGAAAATTAGCAATGTTAAACTTCTCTACTCTGTTCTTCTCCACTAGGATGTTTCAACCTTGATCCTAACAGAGTTTTGGATATTATCCTAGAAGTCTATGAGTGCAGGCCTGAGTATGATGACTTCTTTGTACCACTGATTGAGTCTTACATGTACATGTGTGAACCTCAAACTCTATGCCATATCCTTGGGTTCAAATTCAAATTTTATCAGGTAATATATTTCCATTCTTAATTTTTGGGTTTGGTGGTTGGTTATACACAATGTTGAACTGCAGTCAGTGATAGGATGTTTTCTGCAGATTTTTAATTAGTAAAATTCCAGTATTAAAAGCAATAATGTCATCATTTGAGTCGGAAGTCTCTTATAGGATAGTGCTTAGTGTTCCCTAAAAGAGCTGAAAACAATCCTGATGTCTTCCACTTGAACTTGAGTAGCTATATAAGGACTGGCATGAACAAAGAGATTGTACCTTATAAACAAAAGACTTGTCCCTGAGAGTGAAGAGCATGTTTGCAGGGGAGTCATGGTTGATATTTGATAAAATATTCAAGGTTCTTATTTAAATGTATAATTCTCAATTGCATGCAAGCACCACTGTAAGGTGTGATGAAAGTTGAATGTTTTTGTTTCTGAAAATACTGATTGTGTATCGCAGTCAGTCCAATGGGTTTGGAGAAACAGCAGTTAAATAACATGAAAACAAGGAGAACTGCAGGTTAATGTTCACTCATCTGAAGTTTGAGTGGTTTCTTTTCTGTTTCATAACCTTTTGCAGTGGTCTGATTGCTTTTTTTCTTGAATTTGCAATGTTGTCCTTTTTAGGATCCGAGTGGTGAGACACCTTCCTCCTTATACAGAGTTGCTGCTGTCCTTTTGCAACATAATCTCATAGAGTTGGAAGATCTTTATGTTCATGTAAGTGACAGTACTACCCTTGTCAAATGCCAAAGCTAAGGACATTAAGAAAACCCTATTTCTAAATCTTCAGATTCACGGCATACTGTTTCATGCCTTTGTATATACAATATTTAATGTCTTTTAAAATTTTCAGTGCTTTCTAATAAGCACACACTGAAGTATAAATGCTGATAAACTTTATTTGAATTATTTATGTAACATTCTCCAGATTGTTTACCTCCTGGCTGAATAGGTCAGTAACCCAGTAATTTTCCTTAACAATCTTCCTTAAGAATTAGATCCTTTGAGTTTTGCTTTACAAGATCAGTTTTTGAAAAAAGCGGTAGGACAGTTGGCTCCTAACATTCTTTGTTTAGTTTAATAGTAGGATTATTTTTTTTAAGCTCTTGCATGTTCCTGAATAGGTCTCTCATTCTCCACAAGAATCTTGACCATTTGTTAGGTTGAAAGAGAGAGTTATATGTTCAGATTTAATCAGAGAGACTTATCCTCTGCAGTCTGACAGTCAGACATCACCCAACCACCATTCCAATTTGACAGATGACAGACAGAATGTTACAGTTATCAAATTAATTTTACATTATACAAGAATTTTAAATTCCAGAATATCCATAGATATTTCAAGATTAGGTATTTTAAGACTCAACTCTTGCACTGAAATCAAGGAAACGAGCTCTAGTTAGAGCTGTGGAAGTTTTGGAAGGTAGTCCTGCCATTAATTTGTGTGGCAGTTCATAGCATTAGTCAGAGTCTGATTGGTCAATAACTGTCGAGTATTTTGGCTAAAAATGTGTTGGGTGGAGCAAGAGTAGGAGTGCACGTCTCAGATAATTGGTGTGGAGGGAGGAATGTGTGATGATAATGCTTGTTTGTTCAGGAATGTTTGTAAGCTTACAGAACATGCTCAGACTTGGGGTGAGAGTGGCCTGTGCAATCTCAGCTCAGACTGTGCAGGTGAGGGCACGTCCTCTGACAGTCCCACAGCTCATGTGCACTGTTCACCTGAGTGATGGGGATTCTCAGTCTTGTTCCAGAATCTCTCTGCCATGTCTCTGTGTCTGTCCATGTTTGGGATGGCATATTTTTTTATCTGTTTCCAGTTCAGGCTTAGTTTAACTTGCTGTGAGTTTCTAGAAAATAATTAGCACGTAGGTGTTGAGTCTGAAGTGGCGCATGTTGTGTGACTGCTGTACAAGAGCACTGTGGGATTATTGTTCATATCCAGAATATTCTTCCCATCTCTACCCTCCCTCCAAAGCCTGTAAGAACTGTTCTCTTCAGCCCTGTAGAATATGTATTGCATCCTGAAGACACAATTTACCCATTGAAATTCTGTACTAGATGTTTCTTGGTGAATCATAGTAGGTTCCCTGTGTTTTCAAATGAGAAAGTACAGCTCTTTAAACCTTCTACCTTTCCAAGTGGTTTTTTTTTCTTGCCCAAATTTCTGTGAAGTGTAGGAATTCTACTGTCTTCCCTTTTCTCATCAGTTTGAGGAAAGAAAAAACAGTAAAAAATCCTTTGTTAAAAACATTAAAAGAAAAGATCATTGTGTCAAAGAGGTCATGACTCTGCAGGAAGTTTTGATTACTTGTTTGCAGTTAAGTTTGAGCTTGGTTTTAGGAAGTAAATTAAGGTTTGGCTTTGTCAGAAAAAGAACTTTTCTTTTGTCTTGGACTTTTAATATTTGAGTGTGGGGTTACATTCCTCACCCTGATCATTCTCAAGTACAAGATTATGCTGAGGTCTTATACTAGGTACTTCTTAATCTAAGATGGTTTTTAAAGAGCAGATGGTACATGTGTTTAACCCACATTGCTGATAAACAGAAAATTTAGTCAGCTTTAAATGGTATTCCTTTAAAGGGGCAGTCAGAATGTGTGGCTAAGTAGGTTATCTGGTTTTCCTTGGGGATTAAATTTTTTTTTCTTTTAGATAAGCAAGTGAAAATTCATGCTTTTGAATATTCACTTGGTTTAAAGGCACTGAATTGGGTCAGTCTTATCATGGAATCTGTGGGAAACTGTTGCCCCACAGCTACAGCTGAACGGTGAATTGGGGAGGGGAACAGAAGCTTGGACAACTCATGGTTGTGAAGAAATAGAGCAGTATTATTTCTCATGAGTCCTTGATTTTAGAATAGTCTCTTAAATGGTGTAATTCCCTGTTGGGATGATGGTAACAAGGAAAAGAAGCTGATTCCCTGAAAGGCAATCTGATTAGTAACAAGGAAGGACAGACTTCTGCTTTGAGCTCAAGTGATCCAGAGCAGCACTAGGTCACTTCAGTTTTCAGATATATTTGTTCTGTTTTTTCAGCTTCTGCCAGGGGATAATGCCATCATGGAGGAACACAAGCGAGAGATAGTGGAAGCTAAACAAATTGTCAGAAAACTTACAATGGTTGTCTTGTCATCTGAAAAGACTGAGGAAAAGGAGAAAGAAAAGGAGAAAGAGGAGGAGAAAACCGAAAAGGTGTGTATCTGAGTAACTTTCTTTTCAGTAAAATGATTTTAAATTGCATTAAACTAAACAAACTAATTGTTCTGAAAACATTTTTGTATTTACTTGAAAGACAGTTACGTACTTCTTGGATGGCTTGTCTGTCCTCTGACTGCATTTCTGTTATATGGAATGTGCAAAAATGCATGCTTTGGGGTTTGTTCTGGATTTCTCTATGTTTAATATTCTTGATTCAGTGAGTAATTTTTTCCTCCCTTTTTATTGTGTCAGTATGTCCCAACATTCATACACTTCACAACCTTTAACAACTGTGTTTCTAGGACCTGTGGAAGTATAATCCTAGTTGATTTCACAAAAGGAAGGACATTAGTGAGAGTTTATTCCTTATTTCTCTCAATGAAGAATTGGGATGTAAGGAATTGCCAGACTTAGGAATGTTGGTATAATTACCCTGCATTGTAGAAAATGGTTGTAGTTGAACATTCTTAATTGTAACTGTTCGTTGTACTTTACTTTAAATCTATATTTAAATTTATATTATACTCTTTATTTAAGTTCCTACTGTGTCATATTAATGTTGCCCTAGGTCTAATTTGCTTCGGTGTGCAAGCCTTACTTTAGAAACAAAATTATTTAATCTCTTAGCGACCTTTCTGTTGTCATGATCATTTGAGTGCCTAAGTAGTTCTCAAACATCTTACTTAAAACAAAAAGAGTAAAATAAAAGTTTGGTATTTGCATTTTGTAAGTGGCATACTGGAGTGGAAGGAGGGCTCCATCAGTCTTGATAGTTTCTGTTCTTGATTTTCTGTATCCTCCTTGATTCTATTAATCTCTGACCTTTCTCCCTCCTTCCATTTTTCTTGCCTAGCTTGAAAAATCTAATTCCATTTTCTTCCCTCAGGCAGCTGATACAGTTACTCTCTCTGGCTCTCAACTGCAGCCACAGCTGCTGCTTAAACTGATTCCTTTCACTGGCTTTAAGTTTCTCACTTATACTACATTGCTTTGGTCCACCTTCTCTGCAGTCAAATGGGGCTGCCTGGAATTCTCTGAAGTGTGCTTGTCACCATGATCTGATGGAAAAATAAACTCTTGATGGGACATGGGGAGCGAATGTATTGCAAGTGGTGTCAGAAGAATTAAGACAGTTTTTATGGCTAAGCTTTAGAATTAAGAACTAGGGAATTTTAAGCTGTAGCAGAAACTGCAGCATTTTTCAGAAGGATTAAAATGACAAATAACAAAGTCTGAACCTGTGTGATGGGAAAATTAAGAGCTGTACTTAACAAAAAACAATTTCTCTGACTGTAGACACTGTTATGCAATGCATGCTGTTTCTTGAAAAGCTTGTTCTGTGTTAGAAGTATTTTTGTATGTGCTTAGCTGTGCACTTCATAGCAATTGGTGGAGTAACTACGTGTGAAGGCTGTTGACAGTTTAAATTTAGGTACTTTGTATCTAGTATGTCATTTCAATGTACAGTTTCTGAGACAGTACCATGGAATAAATGCCTGGGTAAGGAAAGCAGTGTTTAACAATAACTGACATGACTTTTCTTTTAAATCCACAAAGTGCTTATTTTTATGTGGTTAAAATTCATTATTGTCTCATGACTCTAATATGAATAATTTAGTGTTGATAAATGTGTTCTCTGCTTTGGCCTTTTAAGACGCATTTGACATAACTGTATAATAGGGAGACAGGGAGAGATCAGGACACCTGGCAGCATGGCTGGGTTTGGCAGCATGGCTGGGTTTGGCAGCACTTCCAGCCTGACCCTTCTGTGCCAGGCCTCTGTTGGCTTTTGGAGAGCTCACGTCAGAAGAGCCTGTTTACCTAAGAGAGGCCCACTCGAGCAGCCTGTGTGTGTGTGAGCAGTGCCTGCTGTAGCACATACAGCCTAGAGAGACTTGCACTTAAATCTAGAGTCTCCTGGAATAGTTGCTAATGTGAAACTTCTGGTGCAGGCACACTAAGAGACAGGGAAAGGGTTTGGGGTTGATTCGGCTTTTTTTTTTTCTTTCTATTTTAATCTGCTTTTGCAAGAGAAATTTGTGCTTTTAAATCCAGAAAACCACACAACATAAAGGATTCTTAAATGCTTGCATTGTTCTTAAAATGTCTTGTAAAGAAATAAGCTGCAATAGATTGTGATGGTTTGAAAAGTACATGATCAGACATATGTCAGGCAACTTCATAAATTCCTGTTTTAAATTTTATTTTTAACTTTCTTTTTGATCCAGATCTTATATTCTACGTGGACTGGTTTATTATTTCTTTTGAAGTTTGCTTATTGTCTAAATGTCTGGCTGGATTTTATTTTGCACGGTTTTTCATTACACAGCTGAAGTACTGGTTTTTTTCTTCTCTAGCTCTGGATCGCAGCTGCTTAAAGAGAAGTATTAGAAAGACTTTATGAATATACTTTTCCTTTATTATCTTGCAGCCTCCTGATAATCAAAAGCTTGGCTTATTGGAAGCCTTATTAAAAATTGGTGATTGGCACCATGCACAAAGTATTATGGATCAGATGCCTCCCTTTTACACTACTTCGCACAAGCCGATCGCGGTTGCCCTTTGCCAGCTCGTCCATGTGACAATTGAGCCTCTGTACCGCAGGTAAAGGGAAGACCAGAGTTCTGTATAGGGGAAAACGATTTCTTTACAAGCATGAATTCACTAATAAACCTAATTATTGATACATTTCTAAAATTTTCACTTCTATTTTCATGTGAAATGCTGCATGTCTTATTTTTCAGAGTTGGTGTACCTAAAGGAGCTAAAGGGTCACCGATTTCTTCTTTGCCAAACCAGAGAGCACCAAAACAAGCAGAGAGCTTTGAGGAATTGAGAAAGGAAGTGTTCAACATGCTTTGTTACCTTGGTCCTCATCTGTCCCATGATCCCATTTTGTTTGCAAAAGTAGTGCGCCTTGGAAAAGCATTTATGAAAGAGGTTGGTATGACACAACAGCTGGTCCAAACTTGAAAAATACCAGTTATTCTGATGTCAAAAAATGCTCGTGTCTAATAATTGTGTAGGTATTCGAATGATAAAACAGAAAAAATTTCTTTGACTTTAGACGAATTTGGAGAATCTTACAAATTTTTTGATCATTTTTATGATCAATAAACATTTTTATGAACAACTTAAGGCACTTTGAGTTTATGAGAAAACCCTTGTTTCTGTGGATATGTACAGTGGAATTGAGATTACTTGGCTATAGGAATCTCTTGTGCAGGTTTACTGTAAATCTATTTATATAGTAGTTTAATATGTTTCTGACAAGAATGAGCAACATTTTAGCTATTTGCTCTAGGTTGGAACTGTGAAGAAATTCGTCAGTGACAGAGTGGTTAAGGTAACATAGGGAAAGTTATTTTTAATGCACTGTTGCCATCAGCATGTTCTAGTTGTGAAACTACATTTAACACACAGTAGAAATAACTGGAGGTAATTTGACTGTGAGTTAACCCATACAGTAGTTTAAAAGTTAGACTACTAACATTGCACTGCAGCTTTCATGCTTAAGTGTACCTTTAAAATAATCGTGCACTTACTGGTGTGATAGCTTAATATGCTTTTCATGGTGAGTGGAGCAAGAAGAGCAAAAAAAGTAATTTAATAATGAAGACTAAAAGCTTAAGAGAATGTTACTGTGAGAGAAAGGTGGGGAAATAGTCTGTGGCTGTTGATAATTGCATTCGAAGTCCTGAGGTTTTTTAGGTAGAAGGTGAATGCTTAGGGCATTTTTTTTCCTCTCTCCAGTAAGAAAATTCAGATTTTCATATATAATAGCAAGTTTCCATGTAGTTTCAGTTATCATCTCTTTTTGGACAAAACTGTGCAAAGTCCCTATATGTCTAAGGAATGCATTTCATCTATGGATTTGAATTTCCGTTTAAAAATATTTTAATGCTGACAGATCTGGCAAATTAAACACTTAATATATGCGTGGCCCTGCAGGTTTGTGCTTTTGCTGAAGTAGCCCTTGTTCTGAAACTGCAACTGTTGTGTTAACTGTGCTACAATTAACGTGTCTTTATTATAGTTTCAGTCTGATGGAAGCAAACAAGAAGATAAAGAGAAAATGGTGAGTTTATTTTGGAGGAAGGTGTTTTTATGGAAGATTGTGATTGTGACCAAATGTTTAACAGCTGTGTGACACCTCTGTAAAACTCGATAGAGTTTAATGCTTTAATAAAGGTATTGACTTGTCTTGATTTTTTTTTTTTCTTAAAGGTAAATACAGTCTAGTATCAGGGGTTTGTTTTTATTTCTGTCCTTTTTTTTTTTTTTTTTTTTCTTTCTCCCTGCATTCCTCAGATCTAATCTTATTCTCTTTAGTCTGTACATCTTACTTCTTTTCTCAGAATCTGCTGGAGAACCTCCAGCTATTTATTCTGTAAATACACTTTTCATGGTATCTAAAAGAATTTACTAGGGAAAGCGGAGAGAAAAAGAGAAATTGGAAGTAGTGGAGGTGTTTATTAGTATAGTGGTTATTTTTTTAACTTGGTTAATTTATTCTAAATTGTTTAAGTTATTGAATTATCAAGATTGTTCACAAGTGTCCAGCTGAAATCTAACTTAAGAAAAAACAAGTTTTTGTTTTTTTCTTAAATCAAGAAGTGAGTTTTCAATATGAAGCTTATGCACTTTTCATTATTACTTGTTCCTCTTCTTTCTCACTTAGCATAATTTTCTGTCTTCCTGAATAATTGCAGAGAAAATTAGTCTCTTCAGGGTTTTTCACTTTTTGTTTTTCTTTTTTTTTTTTTTGCTACAGTTATTATAAAATAGCTCAATGCAAAAGAGAAATGTTTAGGAAAGTGTAAAGATGGGATACTGATAATATGGAAATTGGTACTCTATCTGCATTGCATGCATAACATTCCTTCTGAGGCAATTCCTTGGGAGTTACCTGGAGTTTTTTGTTTCTCTCAGGAGACGCTGTTCAGCTGTTTGTTGAGTATCACCGATCAAGTCTTGCTTCCATCCCTTTCTTTGATGGACTGCAATGCATGCATGTCTGAGGAATTATGGGGGATGTTCAAAACTTTTCCATACCAGTACAGGTGGGTAGAATAATTAGTTTCCACTCCTTGGAATGATCCGTTGAATTGTCAGTACTGAAATGAGTTTTCCTTTATAATCTTTGAAGGTACCGCCTTTACGGGCAATGGAAGAACGAAACGTACAACAGTCACCCACTCCTGGTGAAAGTTAAAGCTCAAACCATAGACCGAGCCAAGTATATCATGAAGTAAGTAGTCTGTTCCCATAAATAGTTGGGAACTGTGATACAATGTACTGCATGTCACCAGCTGAAGAAAAAAGAACTTTATAAATACATTCGCTTTCTAATGACTCTGTAATTTCACTGATAGTCCTTGTTCATGAAGTATTTAATGTTACTGTTGTTAAAAAATGCCAAGGAAGCAAGGATACAGACAGATTTGTCACCAACAAGGATATTTAATCTATGAGAAATGTCCTATGAAGTGATTTAAAACTTTTTGCATGGGTATGCTATTGTTTCATAAGTTATTTTGCTTATGGAAATATAAGAGTGCAACATATTTTCTCTGAGTATGGAGACTCTTTCATCCAAAGAGTCTCAAAAATCTTGTTGTGGTTTCTGTAGGTTTGGATGTAGGGCAGTAAGTTGAACAAAGTGATTAATTCTCATCTTCAAGTGGGCTCACAGCAATTTCAGATTTACCTCATGTTTAATGTCTCTGACATTGTCAGGAATTTGGGTTCTGCATTTGTTGTTGCCGAAAGCAGATGGTGTGGTATTATAATGTGGATAATCAGAACCTCTCTACATAGGCAAGACAGTAGTAGTTACTGGATTGGACTTGGAGCTGTGAAAGCTAGAAACAGTGATTTTGGTTCCCTTCTAACTTGCTGCATAGACCGTAAAACTTTCCCTCCCTTCCCTTGTGCGGTGGATTTTGATTGTGCAAGTGTAACACAAAGAAATTATTATTGGTTTTCAGTGATCAGAATGCAACAAATATAAAATGATCTGTGGCTAAATTAAATTTTCAGGAGAGATTAGGATCACATGGTAGTTTTGTATGTGGTGCAGGTTTCACTGATGACTTCTGAAAGCGAAGTGCTCCAAGGTGAAACTAGAATATGGCCCATAGTAATACAGGGACAACTGGTGTGGTTGTACCATCTGAATCTTGTGGGATTTTCAATTTCTGATTCTCAGAGGAGTAGTATTTCTGTGTTTACATTTCTTGAAAACACACCTGCTCGTGAGAATTAAATCTCTGAGGCTAATAAAGGTGTTTCTTCACTGGAACTAACCTGTTGTTTTAATATTCTTTTAGCTTGTTCATTGCAATAAAATGTGTTCTCTTTTACAGGCGTTTAACTAAGGAAAATGTGAAACCCTCTGGGAGACAAATTGGGAAGCTCAGCCACAGCAATCCTACAATTTTATTTGATTATGTATGTAGTAACATGTATTTGAATACTATTTCATACTAACAACAGATATTGAAGTGCAGGAAGGGACCTGCAGTTCTGATTTCAATATTTTTTACTTCTGATGCAAATTTTAACATCTAGTAATTTTTTAGTAGTGCACAGGTCTGAGATATGTTTCACTGCTATCTTAAGGTACCAGAAATGAATGAGATCATCTATCAGCTTTGACAGTGGCTTATGATCTTCTGAAATATGAATTTCAAAGCATGTTTTCTGTAGGTTTTGATGACAAATATTGTTAAGTGGTTTTATGTGTGAACGATACCAAATACTGTCCATGTTCAGCTCCATGTCTTTTGTAACTTTCAGATCTTATCACAAATACAAAAATACGATAACTTAATAACTCCGGTCGTTGATTCATTGAAATACCTCACTTCACTGAACTACGATGTCTTGGCTTGTATCCTTTAATAGAAATCAATACATTAGTTATTGATAAAGCTGCAGTTGTAGCCAGATTAAATCTGTTGTCTGTAAGTAAATACCTTCTGTTGCTTTCTATTCTCGTTGCTTTTTGCTGGAAATTTTAGTGAGGTTTGCAAATACCTTTGCACTTTTAGTGGATTATGGAACCCTCTCTAATTCTTTCACACTGGGAAATTATTGTTTATTTTTAAGGGATTTTCCTTACTTTCACTCTGGTCTTGAAGGCATAACGATCTTGTAAATAGTAAAGTAAATACTGCTTTGAAGTTACTATATCTTTCATGGTTTCATATTTTTATACCATAACTATGTTAGTGGATCTCCTATATCATGCTTTCTATGCTTGCCTATCATGTTCATATATTACAAATTGTGGAGCCGGAAAAACAGATCTGTGTATCTTTTGTTTTTATAAGTTGAGGAAAAATATTGTCTTTAACTCCACTAAAGATTGTATCATTGAAGCACTGGCAAACCCTGAAAAGGAGAGAATGAAGCACGATGACACTACGATCTCGAGCTGGCTGCAGAGTTAGTATTCTTGGTTTATTTATTACATTAATGTTTAAAATGCTTTACCCTCACTATGATCTACTATACCATTGATCACTATGATCAATATTTCACTTGCACTGGTTAATCTTTTAAACAAAATGGAGAGCTGGCAAATTTAATCAATAGGAAAATAGCGTTTCCTTTGTAATGCAGAAATGCATTTATGGCTAACGTCCCATATGCACTTTGTTAATGTTTATTTAATGCTTAGTATCCCATGAGGTACAACCACAGCTGTTTCTCTCTGGTTTAGGTCTGGCAAGCTTTTGTGGTGCAGTTTTCCGAAAATACCCAATTGAACTTGCTGGTCTACTGCAGTATGTAGCCAACCAACTGAAAGCTGGGAAAAGGCAAGTCTTGCATAATTGATCTTTATAAATTCAATTTTTATAATGTATTATTTGTGCATTTACTGGTATGTGGGCACTCGATGAAGTAGTTGCTCTACTAGTGGTAAAATTGCATTACAGTAACTGGGAAGGTTAAGAAATTTAAATAGTGGAAAGAATAATGTCCTCTTTAGTACACTTCTCCTCTAATTGTATAGCTGTGACATTTTTGAAGTATTCATTTTTCATCTGTAACTTACTTTAATAGTTTTTTTAACAGCTAACCAGATGGGGAGAGAACCTGCCAGTCTGTAATTTTATCATAGGAGTTATTGTACATTGTTTAAAAAACAAGTATCCAATATAAAGGAGTATGACCGTTACAGTTTTAGTTTTTCCTTTCTCATAATGTCTTCTCTGTAGGGACTGCTCTTAACATCTTATTTAAATACTTTATCCAATGTATTTAGTGGCAGTTGGCTTGCTTCTTCATATGCCAGTGTAAATCATAACTCAAAAAATACTTTTAAACAAGGTTTGCAACTAAAATTTTCCTTTTGTCTTTCCATTGTCATCACTTATATTATTGTTTCATTTACTTATTTAATTTTATCACATAGGTGATTATCAACCTTTTTTCTAGTAGGAATCCCCATATGGTTATTGAAAGGTAACTTACCAATGCTGATAACAGGGCGTGTTATTTTAGGGTATTTTTGTTGAGAAATCTAGTTTTTTCCCCTTCCCTGCAATGTAGACACTCAGTCTCATATGCTCCCCTGTCCCTAATTTGTTTTGTTTTGATGATGGTACAACCACATTGAGCTACAGAGGAAGGGTAAGTAATGTTTATTGTCTTTCCCCTGAATTAAGACTTCAAGTATTTGGGGGAAAAAAAAGTCGGTTTAGTACTTGGGATCATAAAAATAAAATGGATTTACCAGTAGGACCAATTCCATAGAACTGCAATATTCAGGTATTTGAATTGGAGTATATCCTGGTATTGCATATTTCCTAGACAAAAACCATGCTAACCATGTTAGGAATAGCAAACAAAAATGTAAGCCATATAAATTATTTAAATATAAAGCTTTGTTTTGGAGGGCATGGGTCAATGATTTTTATAAGCAGGTCACACAAATCTCAGAAGTTACTGGAAAACGTTTCTCAGTTGTGTGGTTGTGATACAATTTACTATGCTTGTGTTGAGGAAAGGTCATTGTCCTTATGGAATTCAGAGTAGGAGATAAAGCCTAGTCTCTGGACAGGATGATTATTGGAGTGTGTTTTGTGTGTTGTGTATGTTAAATAAAAGAAAACAGTTTTCTGTCTTTCCAAATAACCTTCCCAGGCTAACTTTCCCAGTACATTTCTAAGGCTGTGTACTGGTTTAGAAACTTTTTAGCAAAATAAGAAAATATTCCATGTTCATGAAATAACTGTATAGATACACTTTGAAACATGGCAGACAACGAAAGGGAGCAATAAACTTTATGATTAATTTGATGATACTTAAAAGTTAATAGCACCATGTTCACTATCATCTTCAAAAACAATGAAGTAACTGTTCTAAAGGGGTTCTAAAATCCAGCTGCTGAATTACCTGCATTGCTTTTAAGTACTAACTTTTTACTTGCAGTAAAGAAATCCTTGTGCTCAACATACTAGTTTCTTCTTCAAAAAGAAGGAAAATTTTGTTTTAACGTGCACTGTAATGTTGCTTTGTAATGTGTATTGAATGTCATAGCTTCCATTTCTTAAACAAATTGTCTTGTTTTTACTCCACTTTTTTGTTTTCTGTGCAGCTTCGATTTGCTTATTTTAAAAGAAGTTGTACAGAAAATGGCAGGGATAGAAATTACTGAAGAAATGACAATGGAACAGTTGGAAGCCATGACTGGTGGAGAACAACTGAAGGCTGAGGTGTGTTCATGTTAAATAGAATAATAGCTGTTGCTAGTTAATGGTGGTTCTATGAGCTCTGGCAGCATGGCTGAGAAAGGTGGTGTGCTTTCATCAGAGAGTTTCCCCCTCCATTGAGCTTACAAGGCTTGAGACAGGCAGCCAAGACAGGGCATGTGAACCTGAACTGTGCATCACACATCCTGTTAACAAGACAGGGCAGGCCTGTGACCTGCAGCAGGCAGTGAGCTGGGATGTGGTGCCATCCCTGGGACAGCCCTGCTCTGGGGTGAGCAGCTCCCTGGGGAGGGGAGCAAAAGAACTAGTTAATAGCAAGCAGCACTCGTTAGTGTCTGATTCTTCTATCCATATATTGCAGTACAAGACCCAGGGAGTTTTACTGATGGACAGGAAACTGATGTTAATTCATCAGTATTCCTGCAGTCAGCACACATGAATTCCATTTGTGAGGCATCATTTTCAAACTTGGGTAACTTCTTCTGTACTGTGCAGGGTGGATACTTTGGCCAAATCAGGAATACAAAGAAATCATCTCAGAGATTGAAAGATGCATTATTGGACCATGATCTTGCCCTCCCACTGTGCCTACTTATGGCTCAGCAGAGAAATGGTGTGATCTTTCAAGAGGGAGGGGAAAAACATCTGAAACTGGTGGGAAAGCTGTATGATCAGGCAAGTAAAACCACTTGTGTTTATGAGAACCCCTCCTTTTTGTTAACTTCTAGTATATCAGCACAATATATAAGAATTCAGCACATAAAAATATCTATTTATATGTAAGAATTCAGTACAATGAATATATAAGAATTTTAAAATTAATTGCAGTGGTTGTATTACTAAAGTACATGAACGTATTAAAAATATATTATATTGACAAGTGACTTCCGAGTAAAAGATGAAAGCATCCTTTGTCATAAAAACTTAAATTCTTTTCTGAAGTTGTCCATCATATTTTTCTGATCTTACTTTGGTAGTGGAACTTCCTTTTTTTTTTTTAAAAGAATGCTTTTGCTACCTTAGGCAGTAGGAAGTAGTTGCATTCCATTGTGGTAGAACAGAATGCTCTTATAGAGTTCTACTGGCCTTAAAATTCTTGCTCTCCTGTGTGGCATTGGAAAAAAACCCCAAGCTTTCAAACTCTCCCTAACTTAATTTTTGAACAAAATAATACTGTTTGCTAACTTTTTGTATCTTTTCACTTGTAGTGCCATGACACCCTGGTACAATTTGGTGGGTTTTTAGCATCCAACCTAAGCACAGAGGATTACATTAAGCGAGTGCCTTCTATCGATGTTCTGTGTAACGAGTTTCACACGCCTCACGATGCTGCGTTTTTCCTCTCAAGACCCATGTATGCACACCACATTTCAGTGAGTACAACCCTTCCGTTTGTCTGCTTTCGGTGTTGCACAGCTAGGTGTTACCAGCAGATATGTTAGGTTCCTGATAAAATTTGCTAAATAAAACTTACGAAGTTTTATGAGTAGAGTTAGAAATAGAAGCTGTCCTCAATCTTCTTAGAAAATGCAGCCCACATGTCAACTTTCATACAACTGACAGAAGTTGTAGCTAACAAAGTCACCTTTTCTGATGTCTTGGGTTGTCAGTAGGAGTTCTCTCCCTCCGTATTCCCCCAAAGATGTAAGTTCTTCTGCAGGTGTTCTAGATGGATTTTTGCTGTGGAGGAAAGTGTTGCAACTGCCAAATGGTGTGGTAACTCAGAAAGTGTCAGAAATAAATTTGCTCCTTCATCTAAAATGCTAAATATGGAGAGCAGATTTTCCTTGGTGTAGTGTAATTCGTTACTATAACAACAGGTAGCAGCATCAACGAAGACAGATGAACACTTAAAGTTCTGTGTGATGTTCTTCAGTGCTTTATGTACATAAATGACATTGCATGTGTGTAAATGTTATACAGAAAGGTTTCTGAGAAAAGCTAAATTATATTGCTAAAGTTTAGATTTTGGTTGTGTATATAGATTACAGTTTATTTTTCATGTTTTCTAATCCACAGTCAAAGTATGATGAACTAAAAAAAGCAGAGAAGGGAAATAAACAGCAGCACAAAGTTCACAAATATATTACATCGTGTGAGCTGGTGATGGCTCCTGTTCATGAAGCTGTGATTTCTCTGCACCTCCCCAAAGTTTGGGATGACATCAGCCCTCAGTTTTATGCCACATTCTGGTCTTTGACAATGTATGACCTTGCCGTCCCACATAGCAGCTATGACAGAGAAGTCAATAAACTTAAAGTCCAGATGAAAGCCATAGATGACAATCAGGAAATGGTATGTTGATACAATTTTGTGGTCCAGACTTTCTTTTCATGAAGTATTATATTGAGGTTGTTTAGATCTGGGAGGTTTTGTCACCTGGTTCATCCATGCTGATTTGTCACATTAACATAATTTGTATTTCTTTATAATTCCCATGTTAAAAGTACCAATGACTCCACTTAGTGAAAATTACTAGAAAATCTCTTTCAGAAAGCAGTTCTTGACACCTGTATCTGTGGGTTGTCTGTTTGCTTTTATCTTTAGTCAGCCAGCGTTCATAAAATCAGTTGATTACTAGAGCAGAACACTATTGAGTGAAATGGGAAGGTTTTCAAATATTCTTTAGTGTTACTGGGAACTTGTTGCTCTGTCTATAGCAAATGTTAGTATAAGAGTAAATGAGTTATGTTGACATTTTGTAGCCTCCAAATAAAAAGAAAAAAGAAAAGGAACGTTGCACAGCTCTGCAGGACAAGCTCCTTGAAGAGGAGAAGAAGCAGTTGGAGCATGTGCAGAGAGTTCTACAGAGACTGAAACTAGAGAAAGATAACTGGCTTCTGGCAAGTAAGTGTGTCCAGGGGAAATGCTATGGATGTTTTTGTAGTTATCACTGTCCCCAGAATTTGCTTGCACTAATAGCCTTAATGGTTATTTGAAAATTTGATCTCTTTATATGTGAGGTCCGTTAGCAAGGTAAATTTTTAGCTAGAACATAATGTGTCTGTGCCAATGCTGAGGTTTTCAGAGAGGTGTTTTGTTTATTTCTTGCCATGTCAAGAGCTTTTAAATATTGCATTGATTTAAGCAGTAAGTAAGAGATTGACCAATTCAGTGGAAGGTTGTAATTGCAAGCTGGCTTGTACTTGCTAACTGCAGTTAGAATGCTGCTGAGTTAGGATAATGGCTACTTTACAAGAAATAGGCACGTAGAATCTCAGTAAGTGGTTTGAGTTAACTTATTTTGAATCCTGTGATTAGGAGCAATATGCCAGTGTTTGGGCAGCAGCATAAGCCATGTTCCAATGTCAAGATAAGTATTGTGGCAGCATAACAGCACCACACAGCAAACCAGCATGCACGTGTTTCATATGGCAGATATGCAGGAGGCAGAACCAAGTTTTTTCTCCTACAAAGCCTCTGTAATGTTTCATGTTGATTGTGAACTCTGCTTGATATGGTTAATCTGAAATGTTTTTCTCTGGTCAGTTTTCTTCTCTGGATGAACTTTGAGTTTGTAACTGGAAGTAGTAGTTCGTCTGTCCCAAGAAGCCTAGCGTAACCCAGTGGAAAAGAGTTTTATTGTCCGACTCGTGTAAGATCCACCCAACTGATTTAATGAAGAAACACTGACAATTAAATCAAGAGAAGTTATTCCCTATAAATGTTTAATGTACTGGTGTGGACAGCGAATGAGCTTCGTGAAATTGCTGGTTGAAAAATTACTACCTGACTAAAGCTTGGTCTAGAGCTTACGTGGTAAATTTGTCTACTTAAGGAAGCATCTGAAAGGATGTAGAAAATTGTGTAGATATGGTCTGTATGTAAACACATACTCTTCATAGTACAAGCATTTGTGGGATACTGGGAATAGCTTATTGTTGGCTCTCGAGTGCTCAGGCTTCAGCTGCAAGAAGTTTCCCAGTATTGTATCCAGAGACAAACTTACTATTTCAGCAGTTTCCCTACAGAAATAAATAATCTGTAATTGTAGTATATGAGGAAATTGAACAGCACATCCACTGTAGTAGTGGTTCTTTATTATTACTTTTAAAAATTATTACTATTTAATTAATTTTTTAAAGACTGGCTTCTTGTGTAGAAAGTTTTGATAGAGTGTTTGTATCATTAAGAATAGGTTAATTTTTGGCAGAATAAGAAGACTGGTACCTTAAACAGTTGGAGACTGGCTGCTCTGACTGACTGCTTACTTTCTTTATTTGTACAATTTTTGAAGTAACACTCGATTGTTCTGTGAACTGTGGTTCTCTTCATATATTTTTTTTGAAGTGCCAAAGGTTTGTTACAACCTTTGAGGAGTAGATACTAAAATTAAACGAACTTAACATGAAGTTTTTAGTTAGTAAAAGCTGACAGTCCTTTCTTGAACAAGTTTTATTCCATGAGCATCACAAAATCGAAGCTAGTAAATCCTGGTTATTAATGATTTATGACCTGTGCAAAACCACCAATTGACCTCATGAGGATCATGGCTGTTCTTCCCTCTGAAGGCATCCCAGTCTTCAGTTCCATGCTTTCATCTGTATATTTTATTTCCAACCTTCCTTCTGTGCTGCACATCCCTCCTAGTTTGTTTTTATGCTCCTCTTTGCCATTTGAGGACCAGTTTGGGAATGTGTTTGGCTATTGAGTTTACCAACTAGTGATCTGTCAAAGGGAAACAGGTAACTCAAGCACACAGTGCAGTCTTTTACTCAGCGCCAGAATGAAACTTTCACAAAATGTGTGTATTGGGGTAGTGGTTTACTGAAGACTGTTCCTCTTTAAATTCCTCTAATTGATTGATTGGAAAAATGATTCTTAATGGATTCTATATAGACAGCAAGTTCTTCAGTTTCTAAGGAAACGGAGCTGAAAGTCAGCCCTATCTAGAAAGGTGAAAGCAAATGTAGGGAAATAGCAAGTGGTGTTCCTTTTGTTAATGTGCACAATTGGAGCAGGTGGAGAAGTTCACTGAAACTTTTCCAGAACCTGTTTTTTCCTGCATTGTGTAGTAGAAGAATTTTCCCAATAAGAAATAAACATTTGCTACATCCACCCTGCTGTCCTTCCCCCATCCTCAAACAGTTACACTTATTTTGACTTTTTCTGATGAGTACCAAAGATATGTCTGGAATACCAAGCGGCCAAGTGTACAAACACCAGAGTATGGATGTGTGATAACTGAACTTCTTGGGAAGAGAGTAGTTGAATGTTAACCCATTCATTTACTTTATTTTTTCTTTCTTTCTTCCCTCTCAACTTCTTTGTTTTGGAAGAATCTACCAAAAATGAGACTATCACCAAATTTTTGCAGTTGTGCATATTTCCCCGGTGCATTTTTTCGGCAATTGATGCAGTTTACTGTGCTCACTTTGTTGAACTGGTGCATCAGCAGAAAACACCCAACTTCTCCACACTTCTCTGCTATGACCGAGTAAGTAGCTACAACTGTGTGTATGTGTATGTGTACATCATTACCATATGAACATGCCAAACTAGTGTCTCCACTGCCTCCCAAAAGAGGTAAACAAATAATTACTGAAGTTTAATTTCAGAATCTGTAACAACCACAAGTTCACCTTGGTACTTCAGATCTTACAAACCAAGTTTTCTTAAAGCTTCAGAGGGTTATGTTTGTGTTTTACCCTAATGACTCTAGAGTTTCAGAGCAAAGTCATTAGAAGTCAGGGGAGTTGCTTTCAGGTTTTGCAACCTTTTAAGTACTCTACATTTCCATGACCTCCTCTTAGAGGAAAACAAAACAGTTATGTCAGTGAATTATTGGTGATTTAGATGAGAGGAATTTGTAAATCTTATAGTTTTTATTGTTCAGTAAAGTCACAGTAACTTTTTCTTGCTCTGTTCACAGGTTTTCTCTGATATTATATATACAGTTGCAAGTTGCACTGAAAATGAAGCCAGTAGATATGGCAGGTTTTTATGCTGTATGCTGGAAACCGTGACTAGATGGCACAGTGACAGAGTCATATATGAAAAGGTATGTGAGCTTCTCCTTGGAATATGTAATGGCCACTTGTGTAATTCAGCCCAATAAAAATGGATTTAGTGAAATTTAGTTAGATTTAAAACCAGTGTGATTGGATTTTTCTGCCGGTCTAATTGTAGAAATAAATTTCTGTAATTCATGTAGTTTTGATAGAAGTAATTTTGGATAGTGTTAAAAATATATTGGCTAAAAAAAACCCTTCTATTTCTGATTTTTCTCATAGCTTGTCTTGAAGATAATTTAGGGAACATATGGAAACTCTCCTAATACTCCTTGCAAAAAAAACCCTAGTTAAATTATGAATAATCTGTTCTCTTACCCACAACTAAAATTTTGATATAAACAAGGTTTCAGAAAAAAAAATGTGTGTAAGTCTTGTAAACTGTGATTGTGTCTTATTCTTTAGACTTTAGAATTTAGAATTACCAGTTTTGTTTCCTGAAAAATAATTTTTTCTCTTTTCTTTGATGCATATCTAGGAATGTGGCAACTATCCAGGCTTCCTGACTATATTACGGGCAACTGGATTTGATGGTGGAAATAAGGCTGATCAATTGGATTATGAGAATTTTAGACATGTGGTACACAAATGGCACTATAAATTAACTAAGGTAAATAGAGATGCCAAAACCCTGAGGTTTTTGGAAGCTTTAATAAAAAAACAAACAGCTTCATTAAATGTAATTTGTGTTTTAGGCTTCTGTGCACTGCCTGGAAACGGGTGAATATACACATATCAGAAACATCCTGATTGTGCTGACCAAAATCCTTCCATGGTATCCAAAAGTGCTGAACCTGGGTCAAGCCTTGGAAAGAAGAGTACACAAGATATGTCAGGAAGAGAAAGAGAAGAGACCTGATCTATATGCATTGGCTATGGGGTAACAACAACTTACTTTAAGAAAGTGGTTAAAAGTGGATCGTGAAAGGCATCTAAAGACTCGGAACTGTTACAGTCCTAACATTTGATTTTTACCTTATCACAGAAGATTCGCTATCCTGCGTCTCGGTGCTGGCAGTGTGAATGAAAACATTCATTTTGTGCTGGATGATCACTAAGTTCCTTTACAAGACTCTAGTAAAACACTTGAAATAGTACAGATTTCCACTCACAGGGGCATAGCTGTATTTTAGAGAAATAGTACAGCAGCAAGGAGATAGGAGGGATAGTAAAATGAAGAAAGCCGAGGGCTATTTCTGCAAGACTGCTTAGATTTTGAAAGTTTATATGATTCTAAAATGCTTAGTTACACGTTCCATCTTTCTGTGGTGAACGTGGAATCATCCTCGTGTGCCTGAGGGGCAGTTCAGGTTGCCCGAACAGTTTAAGTTTTGTCAGCAGTTCCGTGTGTTTGACAGATGTGTGTGTGTGCGTGTGTGTGTGTGGTGGTGATGAAGAGGGTGTGGAGGTAGGGCTGCTTCTGTGTCTAGTGGGTTTGTTTGTTTTTCTTTTTCTTTTGAGCTCATCAATAAAGGGGGAAGAAACTGCGTATCAGTTAGGAAAAACTGTGAAATAAATAACAGATGAACTGTTAGATTAGATCCTCATTTAAGATTCAACCCATGTTTTGCTTTATGTTTGTGCATATTTAACAATCTGTGCGACTTGCAGCTATTCTGGACAGTTGAAAAGTAGGAAGCCTTTCATGATACCTGAAAATGAATTTCACCACAAAGACCCACCTGCCAGGAATGCTGTACCTGCAACAGTACAAAATGGGCCAGGTGGTGCTGGGATGCCAACGTCTCTCACAATAAATACAGTTAGACTGGAAGAGGGCACTACTGAGGAGACTGGTAAGCACACCTATGATTATTATGTTTATTTCTTATGACATTACAGGCTTGTCTCAAAATTTGGCTCATTAAGCTGAAAAGAAAAAATATAAATGTGATGCTAAATAGGGTAAATGTACATTCTTTATTTTTACTTGATTTTGGGAGGAGGTGTTCTTAATCTAACTGCCTATTTTAGATGCTTCCTACACATGACCATACATGAATATGCTTAGCCACTTGTTTTATTTTAACCAATAGGATGTGTATTAGCTTGTTAAAATAGAGTTGTTCTCTTTTTTTAAACAGATAAACTGAAGGAGAAGTCTCAGGGTGTGGTGAAAGTTATTAATAAAACTGTCAACGCTACACCAAAAGTGACAACAAGCAATGGAAATAGTGCATCTAATAGGTGAGAAAAACTATTCTTACTCATTCTCAATTTTCTTCCTTCCAAGCCACAGAACTATGCTTGAAAATTACCTGTCTTTTATTTTTACTTTCAGGTTGTGAATAGATTGTTTACATTTCTTTAGAGTTTAATAAATTAGATTATTTCTTTCAAAATACACAGCTGTACTAATCAGACATTGTTGTTAAATGCATTCCATTTTAGCTAAACAGAGATAAAACAAATGAGAACATTTGCTTGATGCTGTTCTGATAAAGAAACAGCAAATCTGAAATCTCGAAGTGACTGCTTCAGGAAATGCTATCAAACCTTAGAAGTAAAACTTTCATGATGAAACTGGAGGTGTGTTTTGCATGCATGCTAATTGGCCTTTTCATTTTCGATGCAGCAAAATTATTAAAGAGAAAGATGATAAAGAAAAAAGCGGGAAGGAAAAAGATAAAGAAAAAAAAGACAAGACTCCAGCTGCCACTCCGGAGATGAAGGCACTTGGGAAGGATGGGAAAGATAAACCGAAGGAAGAACGGGCAAACAAAGAGGAGAAAGCAAGAGAGATCAAGGAGAAAACGCCGAAATCTGACAAAGAGAAGGAAAAAGTCAAGAAAGAAGAAAAAGCTTCAAAAGAAGAAAAATCCAAGACGGTTGTTACCATCATTGAGTCAAAGTCAGCTGCAGAAAAGGAGAGAGAAAAGGAGCCGTCCAGAGAAAGAGATTTGGCGAAGGAAATGAAATCCAAGGAAAATGCTAAAGGAGGAGAAAAGGTGCCAGTAGCTGGGTCCTTGAAGTCACCTGTTCCCCGATCAGAAACATCAGAATCTGAAAGGGGTAAGTTTGGATATCTGTTCTTGCCTAGAAAAACAGAATGTCACTGGAAAGTCACTGAACGTCAGAAGATGCTAGAGAAGGTGAAAAAAAAATCCCTACATAATAGCTGGGATATTAGCATTGGCATTTCAATACAGTATCTAAAATAGGTGGTCAGAATATCTCCAAAATGCAGACTATGAATGTGTGAACTTCATGTGTCTTCTGTGAATGCTTGCTTTCACAAAACCTTTAATTTTTTTCTACTGTAAGTCTAAACAGTCTTTTATTAAAATATATTTGTAAAACTTTGGCCTTTTAAGTTTTGTAAAAATGTAGTGCAAACACCTCAGTAGTGTACTCTGAGAGTTTCATCACAACCTTTGTACTGGAAGAAAAGAGGGAGAGTAGAAGATGTAGGTCTGTGTCCTTAAGAAGGACACAGGAAGCTTTATTACTTGCTTCTTATATTAAGGGTTAGCAAATCCTTAATGTTGATACTTTAAGCTTTTATGATCTGAGGTCGATGTTGAGTTTTATACTTGTGCTGCTTAAGACAAACCACATAAGGGAGGGTTGTAATGCTTTTCGTTGGGTTCACCTTTTCAGGGTCTTCAAAGCAACTCTGAAATTCAGATACTGACTTCTGTAAAGTGGAAGTTGGAAGTGAGCATAGTTTTGCAGCAGTTTGCTCACTTCATAAAGAGGGTCAAGGCATGCTAGTAACTCTAGATAGCTTAAGGAAAACAAAACTTGGTGGTACAAAATGAATTCTAGCTTAAATTGTGTTGGTACTTCAGAAAGTGATATTATTGGATTCTCCTCTTTTTACTGTGTTTGAATAATGCCATTGTTCTGTTCTTTCCTCAGAACAAAAACGCCGCAAAGTTGATACACATTCTTCTCCATCACATTCCTCAACAGTAAAGGTTAGTATAGCCTGAGGAAGGCAGCACCCATGTTAGGCTCACGAGTTTGGGATGCCAGTATTCGACTTCCTTCAAGTTTTGTGCCAAGTATACACTGGAACCACTGGAGGTTTTTTGTTGCATTAGAAAATGCATTCCTTTTCTTTATTGGCGGACTGTCTTTTTTCTATAAAAATATTTTTTAATTAACCAAAATAATGCTTCAAGGACCTAGCACAAATTTTGTAAAATAGTGTTTGGAAATTGCAAGAGAATTTTTACACAGAAGTGCCTCATTGCTTTAAGCAGTCAGTTTTTTTGGAGTGCAATGGTAGCTACAAGCAAATGAGTCTTTGCAACAGAGTGGAGCATATTTTTCTGCACTTCTATTGAAGAATCTGTAGCACTGAAGATTCCTGGATGATACGGGATGTGCGATACCTCTGAATTCATCAGGCTTCTTGATGAGCATCATACCGATATGTGCCTTCTAAGGAGGAGTCTTGAAAGGAGTTCCATTTTAAAGTCTCCTTGGTGATCAGTTCTCCTGTAGTTGTGTATATTCAGTGCGCATGCAGCTTCTGTTGTACCTTCCCTTCGAGGTTTGTTTATTTCCAATGGGTTCCCACCATGTTGAGCCCTGCGTTACGATAAAACCAGATGTGGCAACCAAGCCTCCTACCCAGCAAAGAGAAACCCCAAGCATTCAAGCGCAGCACAAAACCATGGGCGTAGCCTACTTGAAGACTCAGGGTAGCCATTCCTTGCTCCATATTTATATTATTTCTAAACCATCTATGTTCATGGAATCTTTGAATTTGCAGTACGTTGAACATTTAAAACTGTAAGTTACTAATACTTCATCAAGAGCACTGTGATGGATTATGTGGGTCTTTAAACTTCACCATCTTACCAACTCTAGAACAACCTCTTCTTTTTTTTTTTTTTTTCTGTTTTTTTTCAAAGAGTACATCTTTTTCTGTGTAAGATTTACTTGAAAGATTTAGCTTAATTTTGGAAAACTCGAATAGCTTTTACTAGTTTCGAGGAAACAGGTGACAGTGATAACTACTCATAATGATCAAGTTTTTCGTAAATGGCAGCGTAAAGTCATTCTAGAGTGACTTCTACCACATTTAACTGGAAGTGGAG
>NW_016690182.1:3322340-3339384 GCF_001604755.1 Lepidothrix coronata
AGAAGTATCCTTATGGTTAAGTCATTCATTTGGTTGAAAAGCTAATGAATAGCTAAAATAGTTATTATAGTAGTTTGGGGAGTTTGAATATACAGCTTAAAAACCAACAGCTTAAAACAAGGAATATTTGAGGCATATCTCTGGAATATCGTTCCTCTTTCTCCATACAGTTGTATTCATGTTTTTGTGCTTTAGTACTGTTTCTAAGCATCACAGACAACCTCCTAAATTATCACCTTTGTGCACTTGCTTCCTGTAAATGCTCTTCAGTTTCACTATCTAGGAGATATCTGTCTTCACTAGGAGAAGGAATACTAAAGAATGCTCTCAGGAGTTCGTAGAATCAGAATCCCAGGCTGGCAGGGACCTCAGGAATCAGCTGGTCCAGCCTTTCTTGGCAAAAACATGGTATAGGCAAGATGGCCCAGCACCCTGTCCAGCCTGATCTTAGTGTCCAGTGTTGGGGAATCCATCACTTCCCTGAAGAGGTTATTCCAATGGCTGATTGTTTTTCCCATGAAACATTTTCCTCTTGTGTCCAATTGGAATCTCCCTGGGAGTAATTTGTACCCGTTACCCCTTGTCTTCCGTGTCTCCATCCTGTCTGTAGCCACTCTTTAAATACTGGGACATGGTAATAAGATTACCCCCAAGCTTTCTCTTCTCTCCTAAGCAAACCCATTCTCTCTGCCTTTCCTTATATGTTTCCTGGGCCTTGGGTCATCTTTGTGGCCCTTCTCTGGACCATCTCCAACCTGTCCACATCTTTTTTTGTACAGCAAAGACCAAAACTGAACACAGTATTCCAGGTGTGGCCTGACAAGCCCTTGGAATATTGTATTTTAGACAGATTCTGAGACCGTTCTGTTGCTTTTTTAGAACTCAAGCACATAATAACTGTTGCACAGTAACAGTCACAACTGCAAATGTGCCAATACATTCAGGGTATGTGA
This sequence comes from Lepidothrix coronata, assembly GCF_001604755.1. Lineage (NCBI taxonomy): Eukaryota > Metazoa > Chordata > Aves > Passeriformes > Pipridae > Lepidothrix > Lepidothrix coronata. The sequence continues at coordinate 3,323,294 of NW_016690182.1, forward strand.
CTGATGGGAAATGGATCTGGTCTTCTAAAGTTGCTATAAAGATCTTTGATTGCACAGTCAGTACCAGTGTGTAACTAAACAGTGCAAATATGTATCACTTGGAAAATGCCAACCATTTGGACTTCCTGGATAATTTATGGGTATATCTAGGATTACTTATATTCACTTAATTTAAAAATGCTTAATGGGTTACCACTTCCTATTCTGTGTTTACACTGTTGTTTTAATTGTAGCTCTTTTTGTGTAAACAGTGTTGAGAACACTTTGTATGTTTTCATTCAAAATAGCTGTGAGTCTGTAATGGGCACTTGCTGATGGATTTTTAATTGAATCCTTTCAATGCCGACTATACCTGCTTATAGAGCGAGTGTATATAGGAAGTGTCCTTTTAATCTTACAGTTGATGAAATTACTGTCTATAGATTGAATCCAGATACTTTTATAAATCATCATCATGGTATCTTGTATATTTAATTTTTTTAATTAAAAGATTACAATATTTGTGTTGAGCTCAACTCTATCTGTAGTGTGATATATGGGAGTCTATATAATCTCACTCTTCCCTCCCTTATTTATTCCACTGGCTAATTGAAATTTTGCTCACATTTTCATTAGTTAAGCCAAATTTTTAATTAAAAATATGTATTCTGCTTGTTAGCACATTGATGTAATCAAGCAGACAGTGGAGCTATTTGTAATTAAATGATTAACAAACAGCTTTATTTTTCTTAATTTGAAAAGTTACATTTTAGAAATAATTCTGTGTAGACTTAGCTGGAAGTGTATTGCAGCTGGAAGTGTGTGACTTTTTAGTGGATTTATTCTTTTAGTGCTTGGGGAGTGGGGATGTCCAAACCTTTCCTTCCTCTCCTAAATGCTCTATTCTAATCCTTCTACTTAATTGAACTAATCTTCATTCTTCAGTGCCATTCTAGCAGATTTAAAGCACTTCATGACAGTGTTCCCTGAACATGGTGTAAGACAAAACTCTCCTCTTTACTGCCATGTACTTGTTTGGGGAAGGGATGGGATATTCAGAAGCCTGTAAGATATGAGTTCAGCATCCACTGGAAGTTTAGAAGTCTAGTGCTGTTGTCTGCTTATAGGCTTGGTTTTTTTCCTTGCTTGGCTCATTTTCCAGAGGCAGACCATGGAAATGTTGGTTTACATTGCAGGTTATGAAATAAATGGTGCCAGACTTGAGTTAGGTTTGTGTTTATTCTTCTTTGTCATTTGCCCAATTTACACAATGTACAGCAGTGCCCAAAATTTGATGTGGTTTCAGTTGGCAGCACATCTAGAAGCAAGTTGATAAAGCTGTTCTTGTAAAGCTGGGGAAGATGGATGTAGTTTTCCAAAACTCTGCATTGGAATGGTTAGAAGAGCAGTGGAACCTATCATGAACAGCCATGAGAACATAAGAAGTGGAATAGGAGAAAGCAGAGCTACGTGTTTGTTTTCTCATGTGGAAGTCATCTCTGGGAGACAACTGAATGGAGCTGCTTAGAGAAAATGTGTTTGCATGTCACTGTCAGCAAAGAAGGGAGCAAGGATAAATTTACTTGGAATAAGGAATAAGAAAAGAGGAGGAGTGAGGGAAAAGAACAAAAAGAAAGACATCCAGTGAAAGAAGTATTGAAGGTTCAATCTCTGTTGTAAGAGGAAAATAAAATTCCAGTTAAGCAATAAAGGAAAACAGACCTAACATTGTCAGTGTGACTTTTAACATAAGACCAGTAACATCAGGTTTTGGTAAGTTAAATATTTACTGAAACTAGAGAAGGACAGGATTAATTAAATTAAAAGAATAAAGTTACTTGAAGCTCTAACTGGTTTGGTTCAAGTGATTTCTAGATTGTTCTGAAGTAATCTTTCACTTACCTATTTCGTTGGTGTCCTTTTAGGTAAAGTGTCTCTCAAAAAATAAATACAGAGAGCATTTTAATAAGAAGATATTTTTTTTCCAAAATAAAATCGTTAGCTTATGGAACTGGAGAAAGATTAAAGTTATACTGATTTAAATCTCTGTGCTGCTATAACTTAAAACCAGCTTCCCTTGGTATTTGATAGACTTACTTAAAATGTGCTCTTAATATTTCTTAATAAGATCTAACTTAAAACTGTATTTAAAAAGACAGATTTAGTGACTGTAATATATGTATTTATATAACATGTGCTACCTTCTATGTATATATATGTAAGTATACATACATATATGTATATATATACAGTGACATTTAAACTTCATCAAGTGTTACATTTGACATTACTGCGACTTATTTTTCTATTCTCCTCCCTACGACCCCAGTTTATATTCAAAATACTCAACTTTGTGAAACTAGTATGTTTTACAGAGCTTATCAGAATTGGTTAGAAGAGATTGTGGAATAAATCTAAAACACATTAGAGAAAAAACAATTCTTATCTGTGTTCAGCTGGTTTTATCATTTGAAGTTTTGGAGTTAGACGAAAAGACACATTATTCAAAGTATTGGTTTAAATACTTGGTTGATAAAGATTATTCCTTAAAAATCAATAATAGCTTGTTTAAGCAGCTGATTCCATTCATTCATTTCAGGCAAGATTGCAAGTGTTAACTCCAGTAATGTGCATATCCTGTTTCTGTTGCCCTGCTGTCTGATTTGTGTTCGTGCATCCAACAGTGCTGGTGAACAGCATTGGGTGTATTTAAATATAAGTGTTTCAGTTAAGAGAAAATATTCTTGAATTTCCAGTGTTGAGTCAATAAGCTGTAGGTTAAATTATAGATGACAAGTTTGAATGTGTCTTCAATCACTTTTTGTTTTGCTGCTAAAATATTTATGTTTAATTTTGGTCTTTGAGCTAGATCTAATATGTTAGACTTTTTATTTACACATCTAACAGTACATATTAATATTTGGTGATGTTGCCTTAATTTAACAGCACTACATAAACCACACCACTCCAACACTGTCCAAGAGTAAGGAGAGAGAAGTGGAGAAGAAAGATATGGACAAGTCAAGGGAGAGATCCAGAGAGAGAGAGAAGAAAGATGAGAAGGACAGGAAAGATCGAAAAAGGGTTGGTGATATTTTTAATGAACTAGTTTAGACAGCTGGTATATGCTTGGGAAGCCTTCTGTTCCAAGTCCTTGCAGTAATAATTGGCTGTACAGCCCATCTGAGCAGAAGTGACTCATATCAGAGCTGGGTTTTTTGCTCTGTTACTCTTTCAAAGGTCGGTTTACAGTAACGCATTCAAAACTTCTCCCCCTCAAAACCGACCTCAAGACACTTTACACAAGATGTAACAACTCAGTTACGTTTTACATATTCAACAAAATGACACTATAAGCAGGTGCTACTTCAGGAGTATGTTTTAGTCTAACATCTGCATAATTGTATTTGGTGCCAGGATCATTCAAACAGTGACCGAGAGGTACCGCAGGATTCAACTAAACGACGCAAAGAGGAAAATGGCACAAGTAGGTATTTAACTTGTTGTGTGTGTGTTTATTAGGCTTTTACTTGCTGTGGGTTACAACTTTCTGTCCTGTTTTTAGCTGGTTCTTCAAAACACAGCAAAAGTGAAAGTCCTTCTGATTCCCCTCGCTTAAATGAAAAAGAGAAGGAGAAAAACAAATCAAAATCTTCAGGAAAAGAGAAAAGTGATTCAATCAAGGCAGAAAAGATGGAGAAGAGTTCCTCTGGTAGCAAAAAGGTAAAATAAGATGTTTTAATTTTGTTGATGTTTTTGTTGTTGTTGACAGAACAAGCTGGGGTTTTTTTTTCTCCCTAAATTTTGTTGCTGCTTTATGGCTTAAATTAAAAAGATACACTGTGAATGTATAGGAAAATGCTTCTGAAACTTCTGATATCTTGTGTCTTTAAATATTTCACCAGTCACTCCTTGCAGGATAAGTGGAGGACTAGTTAATTTTGGCAGTAACCAGGAAAATTCAGAACTTAGCCTTCAGGTTTTGAATAATCCAGAATATTTGCAGACTGCTGTAGAGAGCAAATAGATAAAAGCAGGCTTAACTTACGTATACCCAGTCTGTAATTCAGATTTTCACGTGCATGTGTCAGCACAGCTTTTTTTTTTGGTGAAAACAGGTCTAGTTGTGTTTGTAAACCACCAGACAGTAGTTGCCAGTTTTAGCTCTGGTGCCAGTGGTCGTCAGAGAACTGGAAGAGGAAGTTAAAATAAAGTCACAGAAGCTGAGTACTGTCATTTTGACTGATTTTTTTCTTTTTTTTTTAGCTGTGTCCAGTTGTAATGTTAAATGTTACAGTTCTAATCAGATTTACAGTTCTAATCAGATTGTACAATGTGTACCATAATAAGCTGTTTCCCATATGTGTATTTTTAAAGGAATCAAGACATGATAAAGAAAAAACAGAGAAGAAAGATAAACGGGACAGTGCTGGAGGGAAAGAAGAAAAGAAACAATATCCTTTTAGACAGTAGTATTTCAGAAAATTACTGAAAATTATCTTCCTTTTATTATATGTAGCAAAATACATATATTTTTTTCCTTAACACTGAATCTACTCATAAGTCTTCAGACAAGCATAGATAATGAAGATTCTTTCAGTCAAGGTAAAAGGTTTTATTATTTACTTTGTTTGGTTTGGTATCTCCCTTGGGTCCTGTTGACTGGTAAAGGATATACAGACAAAACAGTCTGAAATCACCAAGGAGGCTGGGTGGGGTTTTGGTTGTTTTGTGGGGATTTTTTTGGGCTGATTGTTTTTTGGTTTTGCAGTGGTTTTTTTGGGTGTGTGTGGTTTTGGGTTGGTTTTTGTGGGCGGTAATTTTTTGTTTTTTTTTTTAAATTTCTACTCTAGGGGACAAAACTTCCCCATCATCAGCACAGAGATTATATAGATGCTCAATTCTTTTTTGGGGGGGAAAAAAAAAAAAGGCAGGGGGATGTGCTGTGTCAAGTCAGCAGTATGTGGTGGAGTTGCATCTTTGCTTTTTCCAAGAAAAGTTGCCATACCAAAAAAAAGGTGAATCCACGTGATCTTGAGAGTCATCAGTCTTCATAATCTACCTGTTAATTAGGAGTGTCTTGCCTAATATGTTGTAAAGTCAAGTTTTGTATCCTCTTCTTACTTAACAAAAGCACCAGCTTTTAAACCAAATTGCTACATAGTGTAGTAAGTCAGTTCAGTATCTCTGCTTAATCTTTTATCTGATCAGATTTGAGGAGGAAGAAGATAAAGGAAAACTTTGGCATAGAAGCATTGACTATTTAAAGAAAGAAAAGAAAACTTCAGGGTATTTTGGTTAACATGTATTCAGACTGGATCTTTTGGAAAAGTCAGTTGTTCTTTGAAGTTGATGGTACCCTGAATGTTTTAGGGTTTGGTTTTTTCAGACCTCTGCATATATGTGGACCCTTATATTTTGTTTTACAGGTGTGAGGGTGGGATTTTTTTCTCCTCTTTGCATTGAGTTTCAAAATATTTTGTTTTCAGTTATTTGGGAAGGACAATGTCCCAGGAAACTTAAAATTAGTTCACTTGACCTGTGCAACTTCAGTCACAGACTGCTATTAATCTTTCTACATAAAGCAGTGGTCAGTTTTACATTTTAAAAAGTGTGATTGTGTTGGGTAAGCATGAAAATGACTGATAGTATTCAACAAATATCAAAGAATGACTTTTTCCTCGTGATTTTCACAAATTGCCCAAGTGCTTTATAATTCTTGTGTTTGTTCTCTATTTAGAATTGATGAATTGTTTCTATTAAAACTTTGTAGACTTTATGAGCAGTCAAGAAATGAAGTAGAAACAATTTTTTATTCAGCCACACGTTTTTCATGGTTTGAGGTTATTTGCTTTCGTAGAGTGATATTGAGAAATATATAAGACAGGCAGTTTTCCTTTATGTCAGGCAAACCAATACTGTTAGAGAGGGAAGTTAACATTTTTGAATACACACGTTCTTTGTCCCAGATTTTGAAGGAGAGTTGAGATGGCTGAAAATTATTCTTTTCATGACTGTCTTGGCTGGTCTGGAAAGTGATGCTACCACTTACAAACAGGATTTGCTGTGAGTCCCATTGAAAGGTGGGGATATTGTGAGTGTGGTCAGAAACTCAGTTTGCCCAGAGAGGTGAGAGGAGCTGCCATCCTTGGGGTACTCCAAACCCAACTTGGCAGGCCACAGTCCTGAGCAACTGCTCTAGTTCATTCTGCATTTTGAGCATCTGGACAGTGTTCAGAGATCCCTTCCAACCTCATTGGTTTTGAAATTCAATTATATGGATATCAAGTTTAAGAATACTTAAGGCAAAATTTAGTGGTGAGATTTATTGGCTGTGGACTCTGAAATGAACATTGCTCCTTGTAGTGGTTGTCAGGGAAAGATTGTGACATAGTCCCCAGTTCTTCTGTTTGCCTCTGTCTAACAGAGACCAAATCTGAAAGGTGTAAGTGCTTTGCTGTTGGAAATCCTTGTCCAAGAGGCCTAAGGATTGCAGGTTTGCTTACATAAACATAGGGTGTTTTGATGAGGGTCCAACAAAACAAATTAGAAACAACATTTGAATTCTGACATCTTTCAATCGTCTGGAAATGTCTTCTGGAAAAAGTCTCCACTCATGGATTGTGGCCTCAAAGAGGAAGGGGGGGCTTATTGCAAAAAGGGTCTCCTGTTCCATTTGGTGTCGTGGCTCCTTCACCCACTGAAGGTGAGGGCACATGAGGGGTTTTGGGTAGCAAGGCACGTGCTGATACCATGTGCTCTTTGAAAAGTGTTAGTAGTAGAAAGGATGGGAGTTCAGGTTATTGCTTCTTAGTACTAATATTTTATCTTCTTAAAATGATGAAGACACTTCTGTGAATAGTTTCCATACTGAAAACTATGAGCTTTCTGGAAAGAATTTAATGGAATTTTTTTGGCTCTTTGTCCTTCATAGCCAGTATCATCTGATCACTGTGGATGGAGCTCAGTTTTTTCCTCATTTCTTTAAATGTTACTTTGGAAAAAAAGAAAAAAGGCAGTCTTGGTAGATGAAGTTCACTACAGAGCACTTGCAGCTTCTTTAATAATAAAATGTGAAGTTTTGACTAGCAATTCAGTGTAAAGTGAGGATTTTCATCAGCTGAAAAAGCACAATTGTGTTTTGATGACTGTAAGTAACAAGTGCTCAGGTAAATGTCAGCTGCACAGTGGAATTCCCATCCAGCTGTGTAAACTGGAGCATCTGGCCTGGAATACTGACAGCACCACATTGTGTGCACAGAGAAGTACGAAAAAGTGCTTTGTGTAGCAACACAGTTGTGGAATCTGGTCCTGTGCTCCTGTTTGTTAGATCTTTAACATTCTTCCTAATGTACAATATCTGATTGACTGCATTTATTTCCTGCTTAATTTAGAGATAGTAACATTGTGAGGGGATCATACTCCTAAAAGAGTTTATACCTTCACAAGTGACTACTTGTTTCCTATTTGTGTCTTTAAATTAGTGTTACACTACTTAAAATGCAGTGCTTAAGTTAATATAGTTCTTGCTGGGGAATAAACTAGAGTTAGAGAATGATGAAAATAGTTTTATTTCCCCCATCATTCTTTGAGTTGTGAATGGAGCAAATTGTGAAGTTGTGAGATCAGTGTTCATTTGAACAAAATCTAATTCCAATTATGTATGCCTTTGTTGCAGGTGACATTGAAATGGGAAGATATCCAGCTGTGACCAGAAATGTATTTTCCAGAGTATAGATTGCACAGAAAATTGTGAATGAAGAGGACCCATCTGCATCTCCTTAAATTATTCAGTTCTCTGCTTTATTTCCCCGTGCTAAGGACTTAATTGTTAAGTTGTACATTACTGTATTTTTAACTTGTTGCTTAGTTTCTTACACATTTATTTTCAGTACCTGGCTGAAAGTGTTACCTATTCCATATTTTAGCACAATGTGCTGCAAACAAACAGTTGCCATAGTGCAAATGAGGTTTCATGTGTACATAGTTCCACTTAGTTTGTCGAAAATACTGCCTGAATTTAGTAATTCTTTCAATTTGAAATTGCATTCTTTTAGATGTTTGAAAACCACAAATAAACAGTTATTGAACCTTTTTGGATTTACCTCATTTAAACTCAGTTTTTATTTATTACTTGGCCTGTTTTTAATATCAGTAACTAAAAAACAAAAGTTAAGTGGGAGCACTGTTTTCATGCAATGCTTAGAGATTATTTGTATATTGTGTATAACGTTGACTTGTTTAAAGAAACAAAGAATGAGCCCTGTCCCATCCCAACCTAAACCTGTGCTCAGTTGTTCCTTGTCACACCTTTTGTTTGTCATGTTGTTTTTAGATTGATTGGAAATGCTCTCTTCAAAACTGAAATAAATTAAGTTTCAGTTACAGCTACAGGAGCTTTGTATTGCTGAACTTTAGTCTGAAGATTTCACAATGACGTTTTTAAAAAAAAAAAAAAGAATTTTTTTATCTGCTGAATTCTACTAGTGTAACCTTTTTTCTAAATAAACAATAGTTTTCTCAATGGGTCGTAAATCATTCTCTGTGTGGTCACTTCATTGCTTTAGGGATTATTATAAAAATTGGATATTAGTTGGAATTGTGGGAGGGTGGTTCCTGAATTTGCTGAGGAGCCCTCTGCACCTGTCCTTTAATAGAAGGGCTGGTTACAGAGTGTGGTGCCTACTGTGAAGTGACACACGTGTCAGGGTTTGCCTTCCTGCATTCAGTCAAGTTTACACCTTTCCTTTGAGGCATTTATCCCTCATCCAGAGTTCATTAAAATCTCCTCTTGGATCAAGTATTAATACTTTTAAACACAGAGACTTACTTGTCTCTTAAATATTCTGAGGGTTTGTCTTGTTGGTGTTTTGGTGGATTATCCAGAGAAAGGGAACTTTAATCAGAAGTTGAGCATTCCTGGTGCTCTGTGCTTTCAGTAATCGGATTTGGGACAGAGGGATGTTGTCTTGGTGGCTGTATTTGAAATACTGAATGTTAAAAAATTTTAGTGCTTATAGACTTGATCAGTAACACTCTTGTGATTAATTAGAGGTTATTTCTGAGTGAATTGTAGAAGATTATAAACCCTTGCCCTGCAGTGCAAGGAAGACACAGACAAATTGGGAAGAGAATTGAGTAAGAGTTATCCAGCTCATTAGAGGTGAGAAAGAATTCCTGAAAAGGAGAGTAGCCAAGCTAAATGCTCAGACTTTTAATTAACTTATTAGGGCATTCTAAAATGAAATAATTCTATCAAAGTCACTCTAGTCTTTGGGATTTCCTGGAGTGCGAGAGGTGGGGCTTTGGCTGGGGCTGCAGCCACCAGCCTGCCCTGGGCTCAGGGCTGTCACAGTGAGGTGGGTGAACCTGGGCAGAGGTCACCCTGGCCACTGAATACAGTGTGACCTCCCAAAAACCAGGAGATTGTCTGGCATCCCACACACTGAAAGGTGAGTTGAAACAATCATTTAAAATCTGGCTTTGAGGAACTGTGTACCTGCCCTGGCAGAAGGGTTCATCCCTCACCTGCTTCACCCCTGATGTGGGAGGAGCAGTGGGGGGAGAGGAGAAGAGTTTTGGGATGGGGATGCTTATGCTGACTCTGCCACTGGTTTGGCAAGTGCAGACACACCCACAGTAAACTGCCACAGTAGAGGGAAATAACTGAACTTTGTGAAAGAACATGCTGTGGCTGGGATAACTTGGGTGTGCTGCTATGTCCTGTTTTCCTGAGAGGCACTACAGGAGCAGTCTCTCACCAAGTTCGTGCGTACAGGAGGGTTTTCTATCTCAAGGAGATTTAAAAAAAACCAAAAACCAGTCGTTCTGATCCTTCTATCCTACATGGGTCTCTGCAGGGACTTGGCTGCATGTGTGGAAATGTCAGTGAGGGTTTGGTGATGGGATTTGTAATTAGAGCACAGCTCAAGGCAGGGGGCATGCCAGAGACCTTGAGTGGAAAAAGTGGGGGGTCAGTGAGTCCCAGAGGGCTGGGGGAAGCATGGAAAGAAGGGGAGCTGACCAGGTTGTTTGACTGTTCATGCCACTGGCACACTAATCAACTTTGTGTTCAGAGGGCCAAGAAGAATGGCATCCTGGCTTGGATCTGCAATAGTATGGCCAGCAGGACCAGGGCAGTGACCGTCCCCCTGTGCTGGGCGCTGCTGAGACCATGCCTCGAATCCTCTGTTCAGTTTTGGGCCCCTCACAACAAGGAAGACATCGAGAGGCTGGAACAGGTCCAGAGAAGGGCAACAGAGCTGGAGGAAGGTCTGGAGCACAGGTCTGATGAGGAGTGTCTGAGGGAACTGGGGATATTTAGCTGAAGAAAAGGAGTCTTGGGGAGGACCTTATCACTCTTCACAATTACCTGAAAGGAGATTGTAGCCAGGTCTCTTCTCCCAGGTAACAGGACAAGAGGAAATTATCTCAATGCTCCAGTGGAGGTTTAGATTTGATATTAGGGAACGCTTCTTCACTGTAAGGTTGATCAGGCATTGGAATAGGCTGCCCAGGGAAGTGGTGAAGTCACCACCCCTGCAAGTGTTTGAAAGGTGTGTGGATGTGGCACTTGGGCACATGGTTTAGTGGTGATCATGGCAGTGCTGGGTTAAGAGTTGGACTTAATGATCTTAAATTTTTTCCAACCTAAGTGATTTTATGACTACATTTGAGAGGGTTGTGGGGAAGAACAAAAAAGGCTGGGTCGGTGGTGGTCCTGGCCCATGGTCCTGGGGGAAAACCTGCACCCATTAATTAAGCCCTGTCTACTGTGATGTTCTAATTGCTCTGTGTAATCTGCAGCATCTGTGATAGGTCACAGCTTCAGCTATTCCATAATAATGCATTTCGCCTCAACTCTGGCAAACTTCCCTTGTTTAAAGGGCAGGGGAATATTAAATAAACACCATTTATATTTATTTGCCTCAGATCAAACCGTGGCTCTTACATTAATTTTGCAGGATTTTTTGGGTAATTAGCCTGCTCAGCCCATATTTGGAATTCAAATCCAATATTTGTCGAAAGGCTTGGAATGATATTAAAAATCTGCTTCACCGAGGACAGGGGAGGGATAAACCCGAGGCTCGCTGCGCGCAGCCGTCCCCGGAGCGCGGCGGTGCCCGGTGCTCACCGCGGGCCGGGGCCGCCCAGGGCTCTGATCGTGCCGGTCGCAGGAGGTGGCGTTTCCCCCCATCCCGGCCGCTGCATGTCAGTATTGCGCCGAGCACGGCAGCAGATCCCCCTCCCTGTTCCCTAATCCACCCTGACGTTATAGAATCATAGAACGGCTGGGATTGGAAGGGACCCTAAAGATCATCTCGTCCCAACGCACTGTCATGGACAGGGACACCTTCCATTAGACCAGGTTGTTCAGAGTTCCATCCGACCTGGCCTTGAACACTTCCAGGGATGGGGCATCCACTGCTTCTCTGACAACTGTGCCAGTGCCTCACCACCCTCACTGGGAAGAATTTCTTAGCAAGATCTAATTTAAACCTGTCCTCTTTCAGTTTAAAGCCGTTCCTGCTTGTCCTATCCCTCCATGGCTTGGAAAAAATCTCTCTCCATCTCTCTTGTAGCCCCTTCAGGTACTGGAAGGTGTTCTGTCTTTCCAGAGCCGCCTTTTCTCCAGACTGGAAAGCCCCAGTTCTGGGCCTGCCGCCATAGGAGAGGGGCTCCAGCCTCATGGTCTGTTCTGGACTCAGACTTCAGCATGGACTTCAGCAGGTCCATGTTCTTATGTTGTGGCCCCAGAGCTGGACACAGTGCTCCAGGTGGGATCTCAGAAGTGCAGAGTAGAGGGAGTAGAATCACTTCCCTTGACCTGCTGTCCACAATTCTTTGTGATTCCACCCAGGATATGGTTTGCTTTCCGGGCTGCAAGTGCACATAAGTTATCCCACAGTTATCTCCTTTCCCTCACTGTCCACCATGCCCCACTCTGCCCCTGCAGCAGGGACCAAACCCTTGTCCCCTCTCCCTGCTCTTGTGGCCCTGCCCCCAAACCTGCCCCCAGCAGCTGGCCCAGGGCCCAGGCACTGCTCTCCCACACTGCTCTGCTTTTATATTCCTTTAATCAATTTCTGGTGTTATATCACACCCTTCCCTACTTGTTACAGTGTATCAAGCATCTGCCATGTGCTCATTAATTGGTCAATTACTTTATTTATATGCTAAACATTATCTAAAGCACCAGTCATTACCAGCATCAAGGCTGCAGTTTATGTTGTGCCTTTTTTTATAGGCTTTAAGTGCCTTACCCTCTCCTTGCCATCAAGGCTTGGGTTCTTGCCTGGACCCCGGTTAACCCTTTGTGGACCAGTCACCAGCTCAGCCCCATTCCCTGGCTCTATGCAGGTCCCCACTCTTAGATGGCAGGTCCAGCCCTTCCTCAAGCTGTCTCCCTTTGGTTTTAGCTTGGTTTTTTTTTCTGCTGTCTTCAGCTCCTCCATTCCTGAAAGTAGAATAAAGTAAGAAAGACCTGAAAACACAACAAAACGGATGACAGGAGAATCCCTGTAACTGTCTGCTGGGGCAGGCCAGGTGCCACCACACATCCTGTTTTCAATCCTCATCTGCTGCTACAAATTAGCTCCAAGTTCACCTTGAGTGTCAGCTCTGCCTGCTTGCTTGGAGGTGTCAACAGCCTCTTCACCAGTGGGAAATGATTCTGGAAAGCCTCTGCTCTGCCTTGGCTCTGCTCGCCCCTGCCCTGTGCTCCACCACTTCTCATGGCACCTTCCCTGCTCCTGCTGCCCATTCCTGCTCATCTGACTGCAAGTTGCTGTAGAGTGGGATCTTCTCCCCTTGCTCTGCTGTAAGATGTCCTGTCATCCTAAAATCCCACGATGGTATAAATAATTTAGGGTTAACACTTCAATGTTAGAAACAGCAATAAATAAATACTTAGTGTGTGCACAAAGGTTTCATTATCCTGCCCTTTGTGTCAGCCCATAGAGTCACCACCACCCAGCACAAGTCTGCCAGTGCCATGGCATCCAGCAAAACCAGTGCTGCAGGTGCTTCCAGTGAGCTTGATCAACTCCATTAGGGAAGGACAGAGGTTTTACTGTTATACTGCTGTAAGGTGTGTGTGGCAGCTCCTTTGCTCCGACTCCTCTCTGGATACTGTGTGGTTTCTGGCTGCTCCCTGCCTTGTGGGGCAGGTGCTGCCAATGCCTGCACCTGGGGGAAGCCGGAAAGCACTTTTCTTGATGCTGTTGTAGTGTTGCTGCCATATTACAAACCAGTCTCATCAGTCCTTCTCAGACTGATGAAACGCAGACAAGGAAGCCCAGAGTCAGAGCAGGACTGGGATGTTGTGGGAGCAGGGGGGAATTTTAGCCAAATTTGTCTCCCCACAGGGCACACACAAGAGAGGTGTCCCATCGTGGTGGTGGGGCTTCGGCCTGAGGCTCCTGGGCTGGGCACGATGCACCAGTGGCTGCCCGACCCCGTTGGAATTAGCCCATGGTGAAATGCCAGCCTGGGCTCTTCCTGCAGCCCCAGTGCCACAGGGGCACCGAGCGTGGCTCAGCACAGCGCTGGGCTGCAGGCACTGCTGCTCCTGGGGGCACTGTCCTCCCTGATACCAATTTTAGATGTATTACATTCTGAGCTATTATTACTTTGAAATTTATAATATCCATGCAAATATTATCTCTGTACTTAAATCCTTCAGGTTAATTGAATAGAGCTATCATTATCCAGATCTTGTTTATATATTGCTGCCTGCAAAACAGAGCCAATTTTCCAGACTGAAATGATGAATATGAGAACCAAAGACATTTCGTAATTTAATTTTGATATCCATGATGTATTATTATTTAAATAGCCATAAAGAATAATTATTTTAAAAAAAATAAATGTTGCAGTCCTTTGCACAAAACCTTTGAAGGAAAAACTATGCCTTAATGATACAGTATGGATTTTATTTTGTTGTCAGGTGTGCTCTGTACCGTGGGGAGGAGCTGCTATTGCTTTGGGTTTTTAGGCCTGAACTTTAACACTGTTGACATCCTTTTGCTCCCACTGATGACTCTGGAAACTGGATACATTACTCTGAATTTTTCCTTATATTATTCCCCCCTGCCAAAGCCTACAGACAAGGTCACGTTGGGGTGTGTTAGAGCCCAGTGTTCCAGGGCTGTGGTGCAGCCCTGCTGCCATTGCTGCAGCCTATGCAGTGAAGTCCAGGTTTTGGCCTGAAGTGCATTGTCCTCGTGGCCCAAGGATGCTCTGGATTCCCTACAGCTGCAGCCTGGCCCAGGTTCTGTTCCTGCCCCTCATCCCTGTGGTTGCAGTCCCATGTGGAGCCACCTCCCACCCTGTCCCAGCTGGTCAGGATCTCTCAGCTCACTCGTGCAGCTGTGTCTCTTCACCCTAATTGCTTTGTTTTGCCTGACTCAAATATATTAGAAAACCTCAACGCTCATTTTGCAGGACCTGGCGCTTGGTGAGACCCTGGTGGGGCAGCACCCGCCAGCTGCTCACGCAGGGCCAGGATTGGCATCAGTCTGGCATTGCTGTTCCTCTCACGCCCTCCCATTTCAGTGCTGGGGCTCAGTGGGCACATTAAGCCCTGCTTGCAGTGGCCCATTTTGGCAGGTCCCCAGGGAAGGGAGCATTGCTCACCCCCGTGGCTGGTGCAGGGCTGTGTTTGGCTGTCAGGCAGCAGGGAGCAGGTCAAGACCGCTCTCTAGAAAACGCAGCCTGTCCGCGTTTGCCTGGACGTTGAGCATGAAATGAAGGTTAAAGGACAGAACAATATTTTTTTCCATGCCTCCCTGCATTCATTGTGTGGGCACTTTACATATAAATAGGCTCATTTCAGCACGGGCTATCCCAGGGCCAAGGCAAGAAAGGCCCGTGTCCCTGCTCCCAGGAGAAGGGTGGCCCCGCACAGAGCCCGGTGTGCCCAGCACAACAGCCTGCTCACACCCACGACCCGAAGCCTTTGTCCTTGTAGGATGTTTAGGGTCAAATAATTGCTGTTTATTTTTCTCACTTAGCCCTTGCTTATTCCTGAGTTTATTTTGCTGTTGCTGAAGCCTTGGCTGAAGACACGGTGGTGGGCTCAGCCTGTGTCCCACTGATGTGCTCACATAAAACAAGCACCAGTGGCTGGCAGCAGTTCTACAGGGATTGGGGCCAGGCTGAAGCAGCCCCATGGTTGAGACCACCTGCTGGGTGCTGGATGCTGAGCTGCAAAAGATATCAGTGATTGCCATGTATGTTTTTCCATTTGTTAATCCTGTTTAATATCAGGATTACTTCCTACAGTTCATAGTTTGTGGTGACTCGGAAAAAACATGCTGTGGATGAAGTAAACTCTCAGTTATTGAGTTGGGATTAGTTGCAATGTTGGTGAAGGTTTTTTCTTAAAAAAGCATTGCTGAAAAGGTGGGAATTGCAGGAAAATACATCTGTATAGTCACCATTTGAGGAATGTTTTTACCCACACTGCTGCCCACCAGGGGCAGAGCATCTCCTGCCCTGGCTGGAGTCCTGAGGGTTCTCCCCTGCCCCTTCCCTGCTCCCCACAGGGTGCCCCTTGGACCTGGCCAGGATCAATCAGCTTCACTCATCAAGAAAACAATAAATTAGTTGGTTTGCAGGGTACCAAACCAGAAATATGCATTTCCCAGCAGTGTGGTGGGAGAAGCACCGGTGACACCCCTGAGGCCAGGCTGAATGGGGCTTTGAGCAACCTGGTCTAGTGAGTTTAGGGTGTGGTGGTTGGAACTGGATGATCTTTAAGTTTTCTTCCAACCCAAACCATTTGAGGGTTCTGTGGTAAATACCTGTGGAGCATCCCAGATTGGTCAAAGGGACAGCAGTAGGGAGGGACTCTTTCTCTTCTGATGAAAAGATAAGCAGGCTCTTTCATTTTTTTTCTTTACAGTTTTATTTACAAAATGTATTAAAACTCTTTGTACAACACCTCATCAAAATGAGGCTCAGTAATTGATGCCCACACATGCAGTTTATGCTTTTACAGCCATTAGTTTGCTTGGCAATTTTTCTGCTCACTGAAGTGCAGTTTCAACGACCAAAAATAGGAACTTAAATTAAAAAAAAAAAAAAAAAAAGGAGGAAAAAAACCCAAA
>NW_016690182.1:3340225-3425287 GCF_001604755.1 Lepidothrix coronata
AGTTAAGTAGTTTCCAGGCAGAGGTTCAAGGCTGAAATGCTGCTGTCTAAGACGCTGGATGTGAGTAATAGCGAGCCCCTGCCTGGAGCAGAGCTGGCGGAGCACGGTGTCCTCCTCACTGAGAGGCAGGGACAGGAGCATCCTCTCACCAGGAGCCATGAAACAAGAGTTGGCAGGAGCTGATATAATATAACAGTACTAGCAGGAGTCATGTTAGATCGCTTACTATTACTCTGGAACTGCAGCTCTAATTTGAGTTACTATCCTCTTCCCTTACTTCTGTTTTACAAGGACCGTTACTGAGGAGCATTAGCTGAGCACAGTGCTAGTTGGGAAAGAACTGGGGTGAAGCAGAAGCAGGCCTGGGAAAAACTAACCTGCCCTTCTCTTGCTTCATTGCTTGATATTAAACAGTGAATTAAAATGCAAATGCACAGCAAGAAAAGAGATATATGGTCTGAACCTAAACAGCAAGTAGCTTTTCCTTTACTTTTTTATTTTAAAAGCCACCCAATGTCATTTTAATAAAGCACCTGTAGGTATGCCTGATGATAGAACAAAAAAAGGAATGCAATATTTTCTGCCTGCACTTTAGCTACCTTGTCAAGGAATTAATTTACTGATCTGGAAGCAAGACATGCAGTTCCACAAATTCCCTTCTTTTGGATTTACGGATTCGCAGTCATTGACCTTAATTGGTTTGAATGCACAGACTCTTTTCTTCAGGTGTTACACCTTTTACTGTTATACAGAATTGCTCAAATTAGCTGGAGAGATCAAAGTGGCTCAGAAAAAAAAATAAAATCACACCACTGTAAGTAAATACTGAAACATCTTGACATCAGCTCCTATAAGCAGTGGCAGGCCGGTCTGCATTCGCACGCAGCAGATTTCTGAGGCTTTGTGTCAGGAGGAGTTTCATAATTTGATACGATTGGGGTGGCTGAGGAAACCGGCTGCGATTTGCTTTCAGGACACAAGTTCAGTTACTGTGCAGTGGTATCAAAGAATGGCTTTCGTTGCACTGATTTTTTTTACAAGAATTTTTTTTTTCACATACCAATATCTTGTTACCAGTCCTTTCCTTTTCCTTTTCTCTTTTTCTCATTTTTCTTTTTTTTTTTTGGTTTTATTTTCTTTTTCTCTCTTTTTTTTTTAATTTTCTTTTTCTTTCATTTTCCTCTCTTCTTTTATTTCTTTCAAGCAAAGCAAGAATATTTCAGTGATGGTTTGCATTGTTGTGAGTCTCAGAGTCTTCCATAAGGCACTGAAGGAAAAAAAAAAATCAGTTTTTCCTATTAAAAGTACATTGCACCATCATCAACGCGTGTCATGCCTGACATCTCGGAGAGAGTACGACTGGCTCAGGTGGTCCAAATCCATGAAGTAGCCACATTCTCTGCTGCTTTTCCTCTTGCATGCTGTCAGGGTGAGGATCTATAATAAAACCAGAAAGATTTCATCACTGCCTGGCAGCGAGGGGCAGGAGAGCTCAGCCGGGGGAGAGGCACAGGCTGTGGGCTAACCAGGCTTTTCCAGAGTAATTTTTCAGCAATTCAGCTCTATTTTTTTTTCCTGCTTTAGAAATCACAAATTCTAGTGTAGAAGCTTTTGTTCTATTGTAGATTTTTTTGAGACTTCCTAAGAGCACTTACCTGATCATAGCTTAAAAAAGAAAGGGGAAGAGATCACCAGCAAGAGAGACGTGATTTTTAAAGCATTTAACAAAATACTTCCATTTTGAACCAGCACGATGCTGGAGAGAGGAGTTGTTACTCACTACAGCATGAAGCCAGCTACCACTGTGTGCAATACAGGATGGTACCAAGCTTACTTCTGATCAGGGCAAAAATTTAAACCACTGACACTTCGAGACTGCCACAAGATGATGTTTCAAAAGCCCTCTTGCAGCAGCCCGCTGATGCACACAACACAATAGCATGGACAGTTAAAAAAAAGAGAGAAAGAGGAAACCCCAGCGGGTTCAGCTCCCGGCCCGCAGCCGTACCCCTAGATTTTCACACTTTCTGTGCCGTACACGTTGTAGCCTTCTCTGTAGGTAGCGTAATTCTGGGTGTTGGTGGCGGGAGCAGGTTTGAAGTTCTGCGTGTTCTTGGTGAGTTTCATTCGCTTGGACTCGGCCCGAGACTTGTAGCAGAACTCGATCAGTGCCACCATCATGGCCAGCCCCAGGCCTCCCACAAGGATATAGAACACCCCAGCAACATTGCTCAGGCTCAGAGCGCTCGTCTTGTCCTAAGAGAAACGAGCGATGCCGTTAGCTTTGCTGCGAGGAGCAGACGGGCAGACAGACAACAAGTTACTTTGCACTTAGTCCTAGCAGGAATAGCTGCACTCGTGGTGTTTGGTGTCCGGCTCACGGACCAGCGCTGTCCCCCCATCCCCGCAGCCTGGGGCTGCACAGCAGTCACTGCTCTGCCTTCCACCCTGTGGCGGGTGAAGCCCTGGCTGATTCCAAGGCGATGAGATATTTTTGGCCACTGACTGTCCCAGGCCTTTGGTGTCCCAGAGCAAAGCTGCCTACGGCCGAGCATCCCCGGTGGCAAAGGCACTGCGGGAAAGCTGTGCCGGGGAAAGCAGTGGCTGAGTAAAACAGTGGGTTTTAGAAAAGGCCGTGACAAAACCAGAACAAGAAAAAGCAAAACCACTGCACACTTGGTTCTGGTGAATGTAGGTAAAATTGCTGAGATGCTGCTAAATTTATCTACATTTTTTTTCAATATTAAAAAAACCCAACACCCTAGGAAGATGGTCAGTTACTTAGAGGTCAAGCAGCAGAGTCCTGAGCTAAACTAGCACCTCTGGGAGACTGAGTTATTGAATAAAAACAGACATTGTAAACCAAAAATCACTGGCCAGGGTTTACCTTCCTTCAATACATGTCAGATGGGGGAGAAACTTGCATTTTTAAGAACAGGATTCTGTAATCAGAATAAATAGAGCTGCAACCCTTTTGCTGCTGCACGGGCAGGTGGGCTGGCTGTGAGCAGGAAGGGCGGCTGGCACGGCCCTGGCTGGGCTGGCACACCACACCACACCACTCTGGGACAGACAGGGAGGTGCCAAAGCAACCTGGCTGTGCCCAGAGAAGACACTTGCTGACAGAGCTTGGTTAACAAGTCTCTCCAAGGAGAGAAAAATTCGCATATAGTCGGAATAAAATAGGGTCTACCTTGCAAGTGTCTGTGCATTTCACGAGCAATTTGGATACATGCAGTTGCAACAAACAGCCTGTCATGTAAACTAAAGATCTTACTCATTTATACCTCTTTCCAATTACACTTCCCTTCTGCAGCTGCTGTGTGTTCACATATCCCATGATCCCAAATTTATCTCATACAACAGCTACAGGGTTGTGCCCTAAGCAACTTCCAGTCCAACTGAAATCAATGAAATTTTATTACTGGCTTCGCTGGAACTTGAAATTGTCCTCCGACACTGAGAGGGTGCTTTGAAATTATAGTTTTCTGTTTGAATGATTACAGAGAGCACTTCCAAAGGCACCAGGGGAGTTAGGCACTCAACTGCGACCTATTTCAGCTGGAGCTGGATTTCTCCTCCTCTTAGTGCCTTTGAAAATGTCCTTCACTCCAACAAGCCCAGCACTTTTACAGGGTTTTTCTCCCCAATGGGTCTATAAGCATTAAGAAAAAACCCCCCCCTGTGTTTTCTTTTAACTGAATGGTGTAAATAAATATTTCCTGCAATTTAAGGGGTGATCCACCTCAGGAGCGTGATGTCCCCTGGAGCCTACAGTGGTTCCACATGAGGCTGGCCAGCCCCACAGCACAGCTGGTGGGCAACAGGGCAGTACAGCAGCAAAATGGTTCAAAGCAATATAAAAAGGAATATACAACATTTAGGTAATGACTCACCATTGGGATTTCTAGATTTTTTTTAAAAAATCCAACCAATTTCAGACTGAATTGGGAAACAAGGTGGGAGAGGAGTTTTTTCCTTATCAATGGTCTGTCCTGAAAATTTACATCCTTAGCAAGCATGTGACTGTCTCCCAAACTGACATGTAGAGAAGTTAACTCATAATTTTGAAACAAAAATGTGTTTTTTCAATAAAACTAAAAATAAGAAAAGATGCTGGCCTGAATAATACAACAATGACTGTGCTAAAATTTGTGCATTTAATTGAAAACACCACCTTGGGAGACTTTGGGGGCTTCTCTCTGCATGTTTTTCTAGCAAAATACTCACACAGTAAAACATACTTACAACTACAGTCTGCTACTGCATATAAGAAAAACGCTGTCATGTTCTGAGACTTAAATTATTTTTTCTAGTCTTTTCTTTCAACCTTCAAAATGTAAATAGCAACTTCTGAAAGTCATTCTTGGTATAAACAAACAGTGGGTCAAAACATGATTGCTAATCAGTACAAAAAGACCTTCAGCGACTGACCTTACTTCCGGAGTCCTTGGCTCCACATTCACCCTTATCGTACCACCATTTGTTTTTCAGCTTGTCTAAGATGCCTTGTTCACTGAGTTTCAATACTGCAAGGTTTACAGGAGTTCTTCACGTGGGAAATAACATAAATAACATTATATTATGTTATTTTATGTTATTCAATCTTTAAACTACTTTAATACTATACAAAGCGATAAAGCAGGGTTCCTGGCCACAAAGTATTTACACTGCAGGCAACTGGATCATCCCCTTAAGTTAACTCTAGAGCATCTCTACATTACCAGGTCCTGCCCATATCGCTTTGAGTAATCGGCACTCACTGTTAAATGAAGGCAGTAGAAACAAAGCAAGGCCAATTTCCCAGTTTGGTGCCCCACAGGCACCTGCAGTAGCTTTATGGATTCGGGTGGGTTTGATCTAGCAGGACCCTCGTATTGCACTAACAGACAGAAGCCCCAAATCCAGCCCCTGTGGCTTCTCACAGTCAAACAGTGCTCGTGGCTCCCGGTCCCCCACAGCCCACAGTTGTGTGTGTGTGTGTGTGTGTGTGTGTGCACATCTGCAGAGCAAAAACCCCCAGGGTGCATTCCTGGAGGGAGGCTTTGCCAGCGCTCTCGGCTGCTTTTCTGCCAGCGGTGGCTTCTCCAGCTCCTGTGGTTGCTGCTGCAGGAGCTGTGCTCAGAGGCACGGTGCTTGGCTGCGCTCCCCGGAGCTGCTGCATCCTGAACTCCCCCAGCCCAGGGAACTGCAGCAGAAAATAAGCAAATGTAGACCTCTGTGAAGCAAATGAGTGAATATGGAAACGCTTGCTGAAAGTGCCCAGGGTGGGAAATGCTGGCAGGACAAAAGGAGCTGCTGACTGGTGCTGCCAAGAGCCCACAGCCCAAGGGTACCTGAGCTCATCTGCCTCTTTCCTGTGGGAAAGCAGCACCCGAGGAGCTCTCAGTCGGCTTTTGTAATTTCCATTTCCTCCTTGTGTGATGTCTTGGGTTTTTTTCCTGCCTGCTTCGATTAGACAGGCTCCCTGCATAAGGGACATCCTCAGTTCCTGCTCCTGCTTGAAAAGCTCTGATTCCTGCTCCATGGCTGCAGGGCAGCTGGTGGGGCAGAAAGGGCTGGGCCCTTATCCTCAGCCATGCTGTGCCACTTTGCATGGGATAACACCAGGCAGACACATGCACGGCCCATGCTGGGTCCATCCAGGCCTGTTGTCAGTGGAGGAGATGCAGGAGCTGAGCCCATGTCTGCCCCAGTGCCAGCCTCGTGTCTGGATCTTGCTGCTGCCTGTCTTTCTCCCACCCTTGGCCAAAGGGCCTGAGACTCTGCTGAGAGGAAGAGACTCAGGAGAAAGAGCAGCACAACCTATACAAAACACCTGAAATACAAGCTTAACTGCACAATGGAATTTAGGGAAAGGTCCCCAGACCAGGAGGGCCGAGCCCTGCCATGCCTGGGGCAGGGCAAGATGCTGGAAGAAGTAGCTGGTAAAGAAAAGCCCCCTTCCCTCATCTGCGAAGGAGCTGCCTCTGAGGTGGCTGTGAGATTGTCGGTGGCTGATGCCGGACAGCGCTGCCCTCGGAGGTGCTACGTGCCCTGAGGGAGGAGGGCAGCAGCCCATGGAGGTGGGATAGGCTGTGCTCAGCTGAGCCCAGGCAGCTTGTGCAGCACCAGATAAAAAAGAGCACGTTCAAGAGCTCCTGAGCTGAACTCCCCACTCCCACTGACATGACCCAGTGTGGTGTCACCAAGGCCACCAGGAAGGCAAGGGGAAGGAAAAGCCATCGAGGTGGGGAGAACCACCAGTCCCTGATCCCAGTGGCAGCAATGCCAGCACTGCCTGCAGAGCTTCCTGGATGCCCAGGGAGAGGCAGCACCACTTCTGGTCTGCACAGGGCTCCGTCTGACACCAGCCAAGATTTTATTTTTATAAAATGGCTATTTTTAAGCGGCAGCTGTAATCTAATTAAGTATCAATCAGGGCTGGCTGTACGCACTCAGGCGGACACGGCCGACGGCTGGCGGTGACAAGCCGCAGGAGACTGACCATGTTTGCTGGCTCGGTGCTGGCAGCAGGCACAGAGCCCCTCCACCAGGAGCCAGCGGCATCCTAAAAAGCCAGCTGTGCTGCAGCTACACTTACATCCTCCTGTAGGTAGGGCCATAAAACATTAACAGGATCAAAGCACGCTCTGCACACTGCAAACACCCTGGGTGCTGCAAGTAATGCACCTGCCCCGCTGGGTTACACTGATGGCCACCAGCCAGGTCCTAGCGAGGCCACCACTGTGGACTCTCCTGGACAGCAGTGGCTGTGTTGAGACCCCCAGTGACACCCAGGCAAACACGCTATGAGCAGCCGTGCATGACTGAAATGCCAGTCAGTGAAAGCTGAGTGCCTTTACCTACCATTTACAAGCACCAGCAGAGAGTGAGGTGAATTATTGTTTAGAGAACAGTGCTCTCATTTTAAATTTCATTTAAAAACCATCCAATTTGGAGAGATTTTATGCAATACATCTCTCCGCTTTGAAAAGCATTGTACAGCTGAGAATACACAAACAATAGGAAGAAGGTTATAAACACCTTTCCTCCTACCTGCATATTTTATTGTGCAAATTTTCCCCTCCCCCCAGTCCTATTCCAAACACTATTTTTAATTTGCATGCCTTTACAAACCCCATACGGAGCACCAAGAATTTGCATAACATCCAATACATTATAGATTAGCTTTCACAACATTATACAGTACTGGGAAATGAGGAGGCTTAATATGCTAATTAGGGTGCTGTATTTTTTTTTCAAAACCAAGATTGCAGTTAATTGTGCACACGCAATTGCCAAAAAAAAAAAAAAAAANAAAAAAAAAAAAAAAAGAAAAAAAGAAAAAGTAGTAAACTAAAATTATCTTAGCTAAACAGATGGGAATTTGCCTAAACTGGGGTTTTCACTATAGTTTGTCATGGTCCTGTTTGTCAGGTGAGGTCCCTCAGCCTGGTATGAGAGAGGTGATTTGGTCCATCCATCTGTCCCAGAATGAGGAGACGAATGGGATGGGCAGACAGGTGTCAAGGAGCCACTGCCTGCTTCTGGCCCACCAAGGCTTTGCTGGTGGAGCTGTCACTATGCCAGGGGGCTCCCCTGCTGGGGCTGTTCCTCCCCTGCCTTAGCCCATCCCGTTCCCCCTGCACACGACCTGGAGATTTGCCTGAGCCAGCTCCAAGCCCCCCTCGGCTCGGCTGTTTTGCCGGCTGGGGTACTGGGATGAACATTGGTACCTCAGTGAGAACACCCTCTCAATGTGCAAGAAAAGGCACCAATTTGTGAAGCAAAAAATGCAGCTTGTTTCGTTAAAAGAACAATTTTGTCAGCTTCCAGGAAATAAATCCCAAGACCTCTTAATGCATGAGCTGCTTCTCGTGCAGCAGGATTTGAGCGACCTGATGGTGGGAGAAGACATGATGCCTCTGCAACCACTGGTCCAGTGCCTCAGGAATGCAGTGTGAGCCGGTGCAGGATGAACTCCTCCACTCCCAAATTCCCAGGGTAAGTAAATATATTGCAAAGTGAGCCTGGCTGCTGGTACATTTTCTGATTGCTCATCTCTGAGTAGTTGTGTAGCCTGGTTCAATTTAACAGACAGAGTCAGGTATGGTTTTAGCTGAGATCCTGATGGGAGTGCAGAGTGCCATGTCTGGATCCTGGCATTTTCTCACCTGTTGAACACGAATCCTCTGTACCTCCCCTCAGCTCACAACCAGCTGGTCCCACCAGTGCCCTGCCTGTGCCAGTGAGTCCAAGGCCACCAAGTCATCAAGTGTTCTGTGGGCTGCTGTGCAGGGAAGCACAGGGCTCTTTTGGGAGTGAGGGCTGATGGTTGTACAAAGAAGAACTTCCATGGGTTGCTCTGGCACTGTTTGTTTGATGGGGAGATTTTTTTTTAATCACCTCAGGGGCAGAGAAAAGTAGACACTAAACGACTTGCCTGGGTCCCATGGGAAGGCTGTATCCCCAGCCACATATTGTCTCCCTGTCCAGCCCAGAGGATAATTTCCTCAGTTTCTGTGTCTCTCTCTCAAAAGACTTCCATTTCCTCATCTTTTTCCTGGGATAATTTTGTGTCTTTCAGCTGTTTTTCTAACTAGGTTGCTGTTGATGGGCTGTATAGGATAACCTATGAGGTCCTCAGCCCTTTCCCAGGTGGCTTCCACTGTTTTTCCTTGCTTTAATTTACGATGTGGCTCTTTTTCATCTCCTCCATGTTGTTTCCAGACCAGCTCTCTATTAGTGTGGTGGCTTTTATCCAAGTAAAACGTTCAGAGGCTTGAGCACTTGCGCTCTCTTGTGTTCTGTACACCAAGAAACTGAGATGAGGCCATTTGGATTGAGATGTCAGCTTTCTGGATGCCACAGGATGGTATCCTTGTGCAGAAACTTGCAGTGTTTTTCTTCCTCCCCATAACTGAAGGATTTTGTTGTTTCTTTGTTTGTCCTTTTCATCCAGTACATCTGGCTCATCCAGGCTTAAGCACATGAGGTTGGATCTGTTGGGCAGTTTTACCAAACCCTACTAGGATTTTTTTTTTTTGCTGACATCTACAAATGACTGGAAGACTTGAGTTTAGAGAAACAGTACCAGGAGCCTCGTATGGAATAGTATTGCCCTAACAGACAATTAAGCCATCTGCTATGGCTGATTTCTATTCTACAGGCTTCATGACAGGCTGCCACAAACATGATTTTACACCTGGGACAGAGGTGGGTCTTACTGGTGTTTCAGCTGTTTGGTTTCTCTGCTACCCTGTTAGAAGACTCTACTCAGGTGCTGGCAGTGTTACCTTCCCCTCTTCAGCCATCAGTTACTGCTGGAAAACTAGCCATGCCAGTCTTTTTCCAAATTTAATGTAACACCATCTCAAAGGGAACCTCCTCTTCCCTTTGCTGTGTGGCCCTGGGGCCTCCTCCCTGCTGCACTCCAGCCCCTCTGGGCACAGGACACGAGCCCCTTTGCACCCCTTGCTGCTGGTGGCCCCAGGTGACAGGACAATACTGATGGAGTGAACTGATTTTTGAAAAACAATGTGCATTCACTCATTAAAATCTCACCCCAAGCTTTGGATTCAAGTTTAAAACCTCTCCAAATTCAGGAATTGCTACAGCACTTCTTTGACATGAAGGCTGATCCTGTATAAAATATGGCATCACCTCCAAGCTGAGTATGTTCAGCATGCAGATGCCTCCTCTCAGAAGAAGGAGCTGCTATGTGCTATGTGCTCTTTGCAGAGCATTCATTACATTTCTATTTCATTACTATCTATCTTATATTCATGCCATTCAGATGGAAAAGAGGGAACATGACGACTCAGAGGCCATCTCTCTTCTTATTTCTCTTTGAGACACCCTCACCAGTCCGAGGGACTTCTTGCTTTGCCTCCTCTTGCCAAAGCACTAGTGCAGGTTAGTTGCAGTAAATTTTATCTCCGTTGAGAAAACTGGTGGCATTATAATATTTCTTTCTGGCCAGAACAAGTTTGAAGTAGAGGACAAGTAAATTAATCATCAAAGAAATAGATCTTTATTAGTCCCAAAAGTGGGAAGGTAGAAATTCTGCCCCTCTCAAATTATAAATCATAACAGGTTTCTGGCAGTTTGATTAATGACCTTTTAGGTTCATTTTCATGATTTCTCCTGCACCTATTTAAAGCAGATAACCCCAAACTGGATGTTTTACCTACTGCCATCACTAATTCTACTGGCTTAAGACAGAGGTCCAGCAGGCTGCAGTCCCACATATGATTGCAAAAGCTGGCCACACTGTTCTTCTGGCAATTGGGTTCCAGTTACTGGCCATCATGTTTGTGTGCCAGTGCTGCAAACAGGACCCTTCCCTGAACAAACTTGGACTGCAGTGAAGAGTCAGAGCAGTTTCTTGGAAAAGTACTGTTAATTTATGAAAAGAACATTGCGGTCTTGCCAGGAAAGGGCCATTTTCCAGGAATGATGCTAGTGGCTTTGTAGCCAGTGCTTGGGGTTGGTCCTCACAAGTCACAGCAGGTGATACAAAGAGCCGGTAACCACTGCAAGTGAAAATTAGGAGCAAAAGTCACTTTAGGACTTGAATATCTCACCCAATAATCTGCAGACTCTTTTTAGCTGTGTCTAACTGGTGGCTGAGTGGCATGAAGTCTCAGCAATGCTGTAGTTATGTTTATTACTTGCAATCCATAAAGATTTTAAGTGATGATTGGAACAGCTTTGAGTAATTCACACCCCATTCTATGCTCTAATGGATGTAATATAAATGTTATACCCAAACCCAAACACTGCCAAGGAGAGTGAATGAACATGGCAGGCAGCACGCTGTTCCTTCAAACCAGATGAACCATTGCTCAGAATTCATTTAGAGTTTTTAGAAGCAATCTTTCAGAAAAGGGAGGTGCAAAGTAAAGGTGTAACAAGCGAAGGCTCTTCAAAGCACTAACTGAAGGGCTTCCTCGGAGTGGGGCAGGGCAGAGAGGGCAGTGCATGGGCTGCACGGAATCTCCAGGGCTGTGGGACTGCCCAAGGGCTGCCCTGGCACCTCTCACTACCTGGGTCTTACTGCTCCTTCACCTCCACCATCAGCCCACTTCCGATGTTCCCTAGAATATTTGGCGTACAGAACACAGTGTGGCACTTTTGCAACGTTGTTGCTTGCAGCATCTCGAGAGTTAAAATGTAGCTTTTCTGGGAGTAGAGGATAAAGAAATCACCCATGAGCTTGAAGGAAGACCAGGATAACATCAGCATTGAGAGCTCCTCTCTTGTCTTGAAAATATCCTTTCTTCACTCATGCCCAGGGCTGAGGCTCAGGATAGCAGAGAACAAGCTGCAGAAGAGCTGATCAGCTGAGGAGGGATCCCGGCTGGCTCAGGAGGATGTCAAATGCTGGGCAAGAGCTCCAACCTCTGCAGCTTCACTGCTCATGAGTGGTCCCAGGAGGGCTCCATGGCTTCTGCAGGGCTACTCAGGCAGGATGTCCATGTCCCCAGCAGCACCTGGGAGGGATGTGGTCCATCTCATCCGGTGACAGAAAAGTCCACTCAGAGATGAAATATCAGGCCAGTGGCAATGAGGATTCTTCTCACACAGGCAGATGGATGCTGGCTCCCAACATATGGTAAATATGGTCACCGGGAGCCTCGTCCATCATTAGCAGGCCTGAGACGTGACCTCCCCATGCACCAAACTCCACACCTGCCATGATGCAGAATCCTCTGTGGTCACCAACAGGCCCTTGCTCATTTTTCCCAGCAGTACAACAGCAGACGCCAAATTCCTCTGGTTGGAGAAGCGCTGTGGAAATGCAGGCACACACCACCTGGGATGTGGTATTCACAGCAAAGCTGTTTCTGTTTCACTGTACCTTAGTACTGCCCATTTGAGTCCACTGGAGGAGGTGAAATTGCAGCGCCAAAGACACCCCCGGGCTCCGGCTGTGTCACACAGCACGGCACAGAACAGCTGTAAATCTGGACTAATATCTGGCTAGGCCAGGTTTATGGCTGATTTGTGGCATCAGAGCAACAAAAAGCCACAGGAAGCGTCTGGCCAATCTGTCCCTCCTAAGAGTGCAAGATTAATGAAGCGTGACATCCTCTCTCCACATCAGAGTGTGGCCCCATGGTCAGACCAAGGGCTGTGTTCTCTGCAAAGGGCTCATCACCCTCCCATCCAAATCCCAGTGATGTGAAGGAGGCAAGAGTCCGTGGTGGTACCAGGTCTTAGTTATTGCATTATAAAGTGGGTTTTGAGTTTTTTTAATCCCTCTTATTTTTACCTAATCCCTTTAATTTAGCAATCTGACATATTTAGAGCACTCTCACTTCCGCAGCAGGAATTGTTTTCCTTTGTTCCTTATGACCAGAGCTGTCCTTGTTGGCTGGAGCATCTCTGGGATTGCCGACATCAGCACAACCCAACCAACAACGTTATAACATCAAAGAATTCAAAAGTTAAATGCTTGGGTTTCTAAAATCCACGTCACAGTGACAGGAAAGGCAAGTGGATTAAGGCACAAACAAACAGCATTTTCTTAATTCCAAATGCTTCCTAAAATCCTCTTGGGTAGAACTGCTGAAAATACTGAATTAATTGTTCCTGTTGGTGTCACAGGCAAATCTACACTAACTTCAGAGGAAGCAGAGCGGGCAGTTGCTGTGGACATGTGGGATGTGTCACCTCTGCCACGCTCCAAGAGGTAAATACGTGAAGGGCACAGGGAGAATGACCCTGAACAACTGCACCATTGCTTGGCACTGCACCCAGCGCAGCAGAGAACCCCCTCACTGCTACACATCATGCAGAATCACCAGCCTGCTCCACTTGGCTGGCAGGAGGAAGGGGAGTTGATGCTGAAAGGAGCCTCCAGTCCTGCTGACTGCAGCTGAGTGGGCCAGAAGGCAAGTGGCCACTGCTGCATCCCCAAGCCAGCCCGTGCAGGCACACAGCCACACAGGGCACTGACAAAGGCAGAAATCAAGCCCAGGCATTCTGCTTAATTTGACAGAATACCATAAAAATCTCACTAATGATCATCTTGGTATTGTTAAAATATAAAGATAGAAACAATCCAGGAAGATACACCAAATCCAGCATTACTCTCTAGAGGGCATCGCTTGAGGTTAAAGACCCATCTGAACCAAATGAGGCACTTTATTCCCCCAAGCTCTATAAATCCCAGCCTGATCTGCAACTACTGAATGGACTTTTTGTCAGATCTTGTTACTGAAATAACTTCTGAAAAGACACAAAAGCTAGGGGTGAACGCATTGTCCAAGGGCTCTGCTCCTGCCCAGATCATCTGCCTGTCGCGATACACCAATTTAGCAGCGTCTCTGTGCCACAACTTCATGTTTTGTGACACACCCACATGTGAGGGATGGGGGAGATTTTGGGTGGAAACAGGCTCATTATTCAAACCCATGTGTTTCTTTAAAGACTACAGTTACCTGGTACCCCAAGCAGGAGTGAAGAGCTCTGATAACATAGGCATAAACATAGGCATAAACAGTCAATCACTGTTCCTACTTGTTATCTTCTATCTCAGAAAGTGATCTTTGGTATTCCACATTGAACATTTAATATTCATGGAAAAAGCACCAGGGATTTCTTTAAGAAATGAGCCCTTGGTTGCTCTTTGCTACTATTTCAGACCCACACTTTTCCCCTGCTCTATGTTACCAGCAATTGCACATCTCCGAGATTTAACATTTGAGGGACTGAAACGCTTTATGGGTGGGCAGAGAAAGGGATAAAAGTGAAAGCCATCTAGTTTGAAGAGACAAAGAGCTTTAAAAATTATAAGATTAAAACTCAGCACCTCAAGCCCCATATAACCCCCAGCCACCTAAGAAATACACTGCATGTCAATGGCTGGAGTAGTGCTCAGAGGCAGAGCAATATATCCCCCTGGCAGAAGGATGTTGTTTTTCCTCAATAGCAGAGCCAGCAGCAGTTCCCTGTGCTCAAGGCCCCAGGGCCCCAAGTGCTGGTGAGCAGCATCCTGGGGCTGCAGCTCCCTGGCTGCCAGAGGACAGGTTTTTTTAGTTCCCGCTGAGTACTTGGTAGCTGCAATAGTTCCCCGTAGCAGAACTTTGTTCTAGTCTCCACTACTGGGCTTTTTTGTAAATAGTGTTCTTTTGGTCAGCTCAAGGATTCTTGCCTTTTTTTTTTTTTAGGGCAGGTTGGAGCAACGACTGTATCTTTGCAGAATCTGTTATGTTTTTCCTTGTGGTAACTAGGTATACATTTTAAATTCAGGTGTTTGAACTGGTGCACGATGTCATTGTAACATCTACACACACTCTGTGCACACCTGTACAGAGCCATATGTGTTACCAGCTGAGGCTGCAAGCTCCTGTGCTCTTTGCAGAGAGTTTGCAGCCTGTGTTTGGCAGCAGCAGCTGTCTCTATGAAAGTATATTTATATGTTTCATAAGTGTAGCTCAAACAAATTAAACTCTGTACTAACAGGACCATAATTTAATAGAAGCGCCAAGTGCTAATGCAATAATACCATGCCAATGGGATTAGGAAATGCAAGCTGTTAACAAGTCAGTGTAGTTCATTCATAGCAGTGCCCGAGACTTGAGGTACAGATGTGGTGAGGGGTGGGAGGAAGAGCTCCCCGAACAGGGAGGCAGAACAAGGGAGGGCAGATGCTTAACGTCACGCTCAAACCTACATCTGATCCAGCAGCATGGATCTTTTCTGTCATTGCCTGGATCCTTTCTAATCAGGATGGGTATGAGCAAGAGACTCAACTTACCTTGCATGTGGGCTATCCCCTCACCTTCTCTTTCTCTTGCCTCTAGACACATCCATTTTCCCCCCGTCTTTACTTTCCTCTTGGAATGGCTTCTTCTGTGGCTCCTGCTCTCGGCTCCTCCGCAGGCTGCAGGGAGGTGCTGCTTAGTCCAAAGGCTACACAAGACATTCAAAGAACAGCTACGGCGCTTGTACAAAGCTAAAGGTGTCCAACCCACGGTTACAGTGCTGGCCAGCACAGAGAAATCCACAGAGCAGCACAAGTGCCTGCATCCACGTGAGCTCAATGCTGAAACATTAGAGTCACTTTGAAGAAGAACAAGAAGAAAGGCATTTACTTTTCCCTTTGTATGTTAAATGACAGCAGTTACTATTTAAGAGGAAACAGCCAAGCCCAGACCCTCCGGGAGATGTTCAAAGAAAGGGCCCTGCTCCTGCTGCTGGGAGCTCCACTTCCAGCTGCTGGTTTTCCTTTTTTTCCTTTTCCAGTCCCACGGAGCCTTCTGCCTCCACTTTTCCCACACTGATGCTTACAGTACAGGATAAATGACTCATGTAAGCTATTTATGGAAATTAGCTGTTAAGCACCACAGGTATTATTAAAAAGAGTGCACAAGTAACAAGTCTTTCACCAAGATTTCTTATGGCCATAAAGGCAGGATGTGGTGTCCCTGCATGTGCCCCAGCACTGCTGCAGTTAATGCTGCACAAGCACATGTCCTTACACAGTCAGGGCTGGCTTTGGCAAGGCAGCAAAGCCAGTCCCCAGGACGACAAAGGTTATACAGGCAAAACAAAACAGTTCCCAATCCTCAGATGCCACCAGCCCTGACTCCACCAACTCCTTCCCAGCCTGGGCAACCTGCTCATCCCAAATTCTTGGTCTGAGTATCCCAGTTACATTCCCAGGAAAATGCCCTCAACAATCTGCACAACAGCACTGCCATTTCTGTAAACCAGAGCAGGCTCTCTGCCCTTCCTGGCAGTGCCCTAAGTGAGATACTCCAATGACTTCTAGAGCATTAAGACTTCATTCTTGGCATAAAACATGCACAGTATTATTTCCTAATCTGCTATAAAGTAATAGCTGTCAATTAAACCAATATTCTGATGTCTTCCTTTTAAAGCATTATTTTGCTTTGTCACTAATTTGCACAATACAATAATTTCATATAACTTTCCCAGCTCTGAGCATGAATTAGCTCTGTGTTACTGTCACTGGCTCTGATTGGCCATTTTATCTTTTTCCAGCTCATAACCCAGGCCTATGGAATGGGTGACAAGGAAATTCATGCTGATGAACATAATTCCAAACAAATTGCTCAAATAAATCGTGCTGCATCTCTCAGAGATAGCCACTTCCCCAAATGTCCCCTTTTACGCACGACGCGCTTGGCAATGGTGCTCTTCAGGCGTCAGGTATCATCTGAAGTAATGCATAACAGATTTCTTCTAAAAATATGCCACTTAAAAAAATTATGCTGCAAATGCCAACGGCTGTGCTGAAAATGTATCAAAGCAAACCGGCACAGAGAAATGGGGGAACAGATTCCATCTGCTAATGGCTGCACTCACAGCTCGGAAGGGCTTGGGAATGTGATGCTGCATGGAGCGTGGCTCTGAGGGCACAACACAACTAGCACATTTGAAAAGCAATCCCACGATTAAAAAGAAACAATTGGAAAATGAAGTAGCATTACATTGCATGTCATTTCACAGATATCCTCCAAAAGAGATATCAGCCTAAAAAAGAATATATTAAAGAAAAATTGAGTCAAATAATTAGCAAGGAATCTTGGCGTGTGAAGCTGGCGAGAAGCTGCATTCAAACATTCTCCTTCCATGTTGGTTGTCATTAAATGTTACCATGAAGGTATAAGAATACAAGAAACCTATCAACAGCAGAACTATAGAAATTTATCTTAGCAGAAAATTGTTCCTATGCAGCTGAATAATTAATTTCACTTGTCACTCAGCCTGCTACTGCTGTCTGCATCCCCTTTTGTCTAGTTCTTGTTAAACTCCTATTCAGCCGTCACTCAGCCCCAAGATGATAGGATTGTATAATAAACAAAATAATTAGTTTCCAAACTTGTAATACACTATAACATATTTCCTGGAATTTTTTTTTATAACTGTTATTTTGTATTCTCTCATGATTGAGAACTCATCTCACATGTATAAGAGCATTTGAAGAGAGGATAATTTTGCCATGAATTTATGCTCATTTAGGAGGGCAAAGTGAACAAATTTTGATGCACGTACCAGAACGTCTGCACCAGCCAAGTCAGCCCACACGTATTGACATGCATCCCAGAAAAATTACATATAGACAGAGCACATTCCCCTTCAGACTTCTTAAATAAGGACCACTATAAAAACTAGGTAACTCCCTTCGCCAGGGCAGTACCGGCAGCTAAGGCACTTCAGGGCAGACTGGCACCCTCTGCTCCACACCAGCGCTGGGACAGACTGGTAGCACTGAAAACAAGACACAAGGCCTTTAAAACAATCTTGTTAAAATGGTACAATCTCTTTAGTCTTAAATTACGAGTGAACCCCAGGAGCACAGGAAGCTCACAGGACTAACCTTATACTCCGTGTAACCCAACAGATTAAAAATATTGCAGAAAGTCAATGGAATACCTTTTCTTCTTTCCCGCTTCAAAATCCTTGTGAAACTGGAAGTCACTGATTAATTTCCAATGTCAATGAAGATATGGTAACAAGAGATGAACTCACAACTCAGAATCATTCCTCTCCAAGCACAGGCACACCGCATGCGAGGCCGCAGGGAGGACGAGCACAGGAGGGCATTTTCTGGGTGACTGGGTCCTTTGTGGTACAATGATGGGCACTGGCACAGGCAAGCAGGCTGCATACTTACCTCTGGCTTTCAGCATGAGCTAGAATATCAGAGTGCACAGAGGAATTCAACTGGAGAACCCGGTACTATCAGTTTACAACAACTCCTTCAGCTGCACACAACCCATCGGCAGTAGGTAGCAGGCGGATGATTGCACACTTGGGGCGGCGATTTCCCAAGCCTGGGTCTCTACTGGAGAAGCTGAGAGGGGGCCTGTCAGCTCAGCCGGTAGAGAGAGCTGCCCCGAGTGAGCAATGGTCCCCACACCACCCCGTGTGATGCGGTGCAAGCTCTGTATCTCAGCCTCAGGCACCTTCACCACCCTGTCTGCTCTGATTCCCACCAGCTACCACCTCCTTTAAGGGGAAAAAAAAGAACAGTTTTGAAGCACCTCCTCCAAAAGCTCTATAAATGAAGCCGTGCTCATATAAACAATTAACCGGAGAGACGGGATGAGATGATGAGGGCAACTTCTGGTGGGAGGACAGAGAGGAGAGAGAGGCCAGCGAGACTGTTGGAGCTGCAGTGCCCAGAAGGCAGCACTGGGGCTCAGCTTTCCCGAGAGGGCAGCGGGGCTCCCGCTGGGTGGGGACATGGCCTGAACTCGGTGCTGGGGGAGTGCACTGCAGGGAAGGCACCTCCTGCTTGCTGCAAGGGCGCTGCATCGCAGCCTGCAGCACTCAGAGCCTACGGGATGCTACCTCAACAGAAAAACCACTTCATAACGAAAAAGCCCTTTGATTTACCACATCCCTGGAAACAGCAACTAATCCCTCCTCCGCCTCCCTCAGCTTAGTCTTCAGTGGGAGGTCTTCTCCTACCCACGTTCTCCTCCCTGGGAACTTGTGCCAGCTGAGCCATGCCCCGAGAGCTGGTATCTGCAGCTCAGACAAACAGCAGTCCTTCACCACAGCGGGTTACAACAAACTGCAGAAAGACAGCACTTTGGACTAAAACAGCAAAACACTTGTAAATGTGTTTGCTCCCCTTCCCTCTTCTCTGGGTACCACCTCATGTTATCACAGCATCCCTGACTCGCTCCTGCAACACTCCCTGAGCAGGCCAAGGGTTTGCTAATAGACAATATCACTCTTTGTAAAAGGTCTTTCAGAACAAACCAAAAATAGAAGGATGGCCCTGCCCTAATTATGACCATTTAAAAAATCCTTTTTAGTTTCCTTAGGGTTGGAAGTTTTATTGGCTGAGTTTAATTCAATTAACTTGGAGCAATGAAGTTCATTGGAGCTGGTTTGCACAAAGAGTTTTCTTTCATGGAGGTAGCATTGGACAATGAGGTGCTGGATCCCAGAAGAATATTAAACATTTAATATACTGCCAAGTATGACATAAGATAAAAATGTTCTGTGAAGGATGAGCAGCAGAGCTAAAAAGCATAAAAAAGCTCATCCTCATCACTAGGCTGCTGCTGAGCACTGCATACCTCCAGCTATTGAACAAACCTGAATTCAAGAGCTTTTCCTTCCTTCAGTATTACACAGTGGCTTTTGCTAACATCAGACATGACCAGATGAGCAATTTCCTATGTAGCCAACTGTAAGCAACTCTTATTAATAGAATGCAGCAGTAATTTGCAGTAATTGTCCAAAACTGCAGTCTACTGAAAATACTGGTATTATTGATTTCGGACCAAAGCTGAAGCATTTTTATAAGCAAGATCAGGAGTTATTGTTCCCTAAAGAACTGGTTTTACTAGCTGTAGGAGAGTGTCACTATGAAAATGAATTTCAGTACTTTTCAGTATAACAATGTCATTTAAATTAATTTTCTTGGTAATTCCAGCACCCGAGGTGACAAACAGTACCCAGACTACTTTAGCTACAGCTTCTCCTCACTGGGTTAAAGACTGCAGAAACTGCCAGTTTTACAGGGTAAGGGTGGTAATAGGAAAGCACATTAGTTAACTTTTGCAATACACGAGCTCATTGAAGCAACTTCATGAGCCTCACTACTAAACACGCTGCCTGGAAGGCTGGGGGGAGCCTCAGCTCAGCAGAAGGCAGTGACAGCATTGCCACTGCTGTGACTAGAGTCAGATTTGAGCCTACATCTGTATCAAAGGCACGTCAAACACAGAGGCAGGGCTCCTGCACACGTGTGTGCAGAAGACTGGTCAGTGCCGTACAAAAGGTGACATTTGAATACTCCTGGCAAAACTTCCAAACCCTCTTCCCTTAAGATCAATATCCAGTTTGGTGTAGCAATACACCTCCCTGTTGCAAGCAACGCACCTCCTTTCAGCTTTGCCTACCACAAGCTCCTCACGTTACCCTTGTTGCTACAGTTTTACCGTTAAAGGGGACTACCATCTCTGTGTAACATTATGTCTTTGCCATGATCCTTGCTTAACTGTTTGGCCCACACTGTGATTAGGTGAGCAGCCACCCTTTCCTTCCCTGAGCTACAGCCCCACCCCAGCATCTCTTCTCGGCAGATCAGACTTCCTCCCAGGCGCTCTCGTAGCACCAATTCAAGCCAGCACAGCCTCACGTGCTGGTACTGGTTTGTTTGACCGCTGCCCCAAAGAGCAAAGAAGCCCTTTCATCTCCATGTCTGTGCTGGCACAGCTGGTCCTGGCAAGAAAAGCCTCTCAAAACCTGCTCTGCATCACAGCTAAATCATGGATGAGGACTGAAGCCTTGTCCTCAGGGATTATTACAGAGGCCAGATGCCATCACCGGTTTCTTGTACAGTCACCTCACTTATTTGCTCGGAGTAGATCCCACCAGTACTGGACTTTCTATCTGTTAGTTAAATAAGGTTTCCAAGCTCGACCAAGCCTGCTGATGATATTAAATAAGACCGTTTCTTTGAAAGAGCTACTGAGCAAGAAAATGGCTTTTTTTCTCCCCCATCACAATTAGTGAAATGGTTTTCATCCGCTTTCTTTTTTGGGGTTGTTTTTTTTTTTTTCTTGAGAAGCGAAATAACAGCCTTGCCGATTACTCTTTGCTAAGGTACCCGATTGTGGTGACATTGAGGCTGACCTTGGAGTCACCTCCCCCGCTGCCGCACTCTCCTTTGTCGTACCACCATTTGTTTTTCAATTTGTCCAAGAGGCCTTGCTCATTCAGTTTTAATACTGCCAGGTTAACAGCATTTCTTGAAACGATAAAACATAACTTGTAAGAAAAAATGCACAAATGCTTAGGAAATCGTAACGTATAAAAAAAGGAGCACAAGAGGACAAATTGGCTAAAATTTCACAGAACGTGGAGCTATCAAAATGTCTGTACAGCAAATACAGGGTTAAATATTGGAAGGTGGCATGGAGGATAACATTTGCTCAAAACTGAAGTGTGCGGGATGGGGAAATCGTCTTTGAGAAAAAAAGTAACAAGAACACCACATCATGCAGTTAACATTCGTCACATATGGCAGGTTAACTTGGCTTTTACCATTTAAATTGAAAAAGCCATTGAACTGTAAAATTAAAACAGCAACAAACAATCAGAAAGGACAACACGAAGAGAACACAAAAAATGGATGCATTAAATAAATGAAACCATAATTTACCGTCTTATTTAACTCCATGGAATATTGAAGATTTTAAACTTTAAAGTTACCTCAAAATCCACAAGAAAGAAAATGACAACACAATACATCAGGGTAGGTGGAATACTATAACAACATGGATATTGTTATATTATTCCACCCACCTTAATGCTGAGCCTTTGGGGGTTGCTACACCATAGCCCTTGGAATCCAGGTTGCCTCCAACTTTCATGGTGTCGCAGGGCTTGCGCTGCTCGATGTACTCGTTCATCGTCGACTCCAGCAGGAAGGCAAACTTCCCCTTGGACTTCCGCACCCTCGCCACCCCGTCTGCCGTCGTTTTGGTGAACACCGAAGGCTCGGCCGACTTCATGTACGACCACATTTTCTCATAGACAGCTATTTTTGACCTCTGGGAGAGACAAAAGGAGGGAAATGAAGAGTCACGTCGGCAAGGGCTCCTTGGGCTTAGCTGGCTTGGAGGTTTAATGAAACCCTGTAACTGATTAAGGCTAGCAAATAAAAAAAGTCAAGGTAGCTTGGAAAGAGACACATTGCCCCGTGAACAATGACAAAAACATAAAATGTCTGGGGAGGGGGACACATATCTCAGACGTCTATTCTACTAATCACCATGTAATTGGCAGCTTGGCAGTCGGAATGAGCAACGGCGTGTGCCTGTCCCAGCACTTGGCTCCTGTTCTCTGCTGGGTTTATCTGCCTGTGTGATGCTCTGCTACTGAACCAGAGGGAGGATGGGAAATCCCAGCTCACCTATATGGCCAACAGATGCAAAAGGAGCCTCTCCTCTTCACACAAATCCTCAGCATGGTTTCTTTTACACTAACTGCAGCTAGGGAGGACTGACATTTGCTTATTACAAGTTTTCAGCAAGGCAGGAGTCTGCTTTTCACAGTGCCAATGGCAGGTCTATGGTACAGGAGACCATGACATTCTAGTGGCTTCTAATAGTGGTGCTCATACAAGGAGTATAAATGCTAATTACAAAATCCTTTATGAGTCAAGAGTCAAACTTTCAAGAGTTCTCACATTTACCTAAAAGACAGCAAACACAAGTATTAGTAATAAGTTGAAAAAAATCTCTGCTTAAGTGCTTGCCTGTCATCTCTATATATTTTTTCCTGCTTTCCTTGTCTTGAGAATGAGCCAATCCTAACAGCTCAGCATACACGTTTTGTAAACCTGGAAATGTTGAGAAATGTGTTATTTCCCCTTCTCCCTCTTCCCCACCAGTAACATTTAAACCACGCTCAGATCTCAAAGCCACCTCCAGACTCTTAAGTGTTCATATCCTCGACTACCAGTTAAACTTTCCTGTTTGGTCAACAGAAGGCAGTAATACTAACTGCATTTCTCTAAAGTCTAGAAATCCAAAGGATTTATATAAGGCTTTTGGTCTAAGCTGTGGGTATCTCGAATTTATGCCTCCTACTCCTTGCCAGTTCCCTGTCCACAGCTTTCCTCTCAGAACGGGAATGAGGCAGGCAGTAGGTGAATCTAGTTCAAATTTAGCAAACTTGTGGTGGAAGACTGCTAATGTCCATCAGCTTGATGATCGAGACACGTTTCCTCCTCATTCAGGACAATTTAATGCATTTTGAATAATGTAATGCTTAACAACCAGCCTCCAAACACTCCAAACACTGCCTGTACTGCTCCTCAGATTAACATGCTCAGCTGGTGTTGCTACAACGGATGGAGAGGAGCACGGAGGGCAGGATTTTATTTTAATTATCCTTCCTGATGAGCTGAAAAACAACTGAAAATGCAAACCAATTAAAATCAGCCCAATCGACAACAGGAAATCAGAGAGACAATACAGCCCAGCTTGAAGAGGAGCTGGCTGGGTGGTGGGTGTGAAAAACAAGCAAGAGAGAGAGCATTTTCTGGCTAAAGAGGGCTTTGTTTGTCCAGCAGCAGGAGGAAGAGGGATATTAGTGGGGCCTGAAATGGTCCTTACACAGGTAAAAGAAGGAATCGGGATTTTCCTGACTTTCCCCTGCAACAGAAAACACTGAATACCCTGAGATGAGGATGGTGGCTCTGAAGCTGAAGGGGGGTGTGGCAGCTCAGCTCCTGGCCTGTGCCAGCCTCAGCAGGCGGGTTTGGAGAGGGGAGCTCTGAGCCCCGGCTGGCTGCAGGGCTGTGGGTCCTGCCCAAGGGGAGATGTCCCACTGGGGCTCTCAGACAGGCACCCAGGGGCCGATGGCCAAACCAGGCTGCTGCCGCTCTGCGAGCACACTGGCCTGGATCTCCTGCTTTTCCAACCACCCCCTCAATGCATGTGGGCTGGCCAGGACAGTGCACAGTGCCCAGGCACCCGCCAGAGGGGCTCTGGGGACCCCAGGGCTACCAGAAGTGCCAGGACGGGGTGGTTGTCACTGTCTCAGCAGCTGCCACCACCCTCGTGCCCTGTGGGCAGCACAGCCCCTCTGGCAGCGCTGTGCCCCTGAGCAGGCAGCAGTGCAGGCAGCATGGGCAGCCCACACCACAGCCCAAGGCACTGCCCACGGCCGGTCTGCCTGCTCTGCTTGTGCAGCTCCCTCAGGCAGAAAAGGAACATAAACAGCCTGGCTGGCCAACACACAGACTGAGTGAGCAGTGGCAAACCTGGCGTGTCCCAGTTTCAAGGTTCTCTTCCTTACAACCTTCATCTTCTTCTAACATAAATAATACAAATGCACCTGCCCATTTATATTTGCAAATGGGCACCTAAGGAACAAAACAAAGGTATGAAACCTTTACTCTTATGAAAGCTTTACTCTTTCTCCTACCTCTCAGCAAGCTACAGTGGTGAGCCTTCCCAATTGTGCATGCACTACATATACTTTTGCTTGTTTTCTGTTTTCCTCTACAGAGCGTGCCTCTAATTACACAGATAAACCAGAATTTCTTTTCCTTTTAGTCTTCTAACTCACACCTGAATACCTGTCTGTAATAACTTCTTTCATACTCTTTCCAGCTGGCCAGACTAGCT
The DNA here is from genome assembly GCF_001604755.1 of Lepidothrix coronata. Lineage (NCBI taxonomy): Eukaryota > Metazoa > Chordata > Aves > Passeriformes > Pipridae > Lepidothrix > Lepidothrix coronata. Next base: position 3,364,351 of record NW_016690182.1, read on the forward strand.
GAAAGCAACAGCCAGTACATCTGTGCATTGTTTATAATCACAGTTATCCCATGAGTGCCAACAGCACACTCAGGGCTGCACATGGTCCAAACAAAGCACATTCCCTGCTCCAAGGGCAAAGGGTGAATATCATCATTCATGCTTCAGAAAACCAAATTCCATGACTCAAAACCTGATCCCTTTTCAACTTCAACAAATAGCCTAAGCTTTAAAGTTTGCTGCCTTCATTTAACTCTTCTGGATGATGTGGTTAAAAATCAGTTCCCATTTCTATAAGAACGTTGCCCACCTTTTCTTCTGCCAAGTGGGATTTTCACAGTATCTTGTTATTATCAAATAACATAAATGAGAATAGCAATCTGATCTAGTAGAAGCAGACAAAAATGCAAGTGAGAAATGAACAGTATTGACTGGGAAAGGTTAAAATAAAATGCATCAGGCACGTGCTGGTTTTGGAGCAGAGAGTCCAGCTGGGGGGGTCTTGGTGAGGACCCACGGCTGTCCTGGGAGAGAGGACCAGGGAGGTGATGGGCTCTGGCCACTGAGTCCCACTTGGTTAGTGCTGCTTTTTGCAGCCATTCACCTAAATTCATAATGAGGCCAAAATAATGACTTATGATGGGGCTTCTTGTAGAAAGGGACACTGCACACCCACTCAGCAGTGCTCAAGGGCATTTTCTGCCCCAGGAACCATATTTTACACCTGCTCAATGCCATGAAACAACTTGTTGACTAAAGCTGGTCAAAGATGCAACAAGATGAAATGAAAGATGATATTTTGAGTAAATATTTACATTTTCCCAATTTTCCAACTGGCTCAACAAAAACCAACTACCCTAAAAGATTTTCAGAAAAGGAAAATTTCTTTCCTTTCTAACTATAAAGCTGCAAATCCTTTCCTGAAAGAAGATTCTCACCCATCTGTCCTCCTCTGCAGACATTCACGCCACCCCTCCCAGTTCCCTCCAGGAGTCTGACACCCATAAGGGGGGCCAGACAGCAGAAGCAACCATAGGGAAAGGATTTACACTTCAAAATAAGGTAAAGTCTGACAGATCTGCACTGTTGTTACAGTTCAGCGTCAGTAAAACATTTTCTCTCTCATTAAAGTGCTACTTTTAAAGAGATACTTAGAAAAAAAAGCTTAAAAGCAAAGATTTAAACCAATTCAAAGCCCATAACTGCAGTAACTCCCTATGCTCTGCAATTCTTATTTCATTTCTTTGATATTGCTCTCCAGAAGTCCACCACACACATTTCCTTGGGATTTCAAGGGGATATTATTATCATTTTTTTCTTAAAAGCAACATTTTCAGCGTTTCATCTAGGCCCTGGGACACATTAAAGCGTCTTTTCATTATCACAGCCTTACTGCAGATATAAATAGAGCTGGCCTTTGCTTTGTCAATAGTGCTGCCTTTTTTTTTTCTTTATTTGAGATGTTTATGCAGAAATATGAGCCACCAACACCTCAGCCAAGGGTGCAGGCAGCTCCCTTCCGTGTAAGCAGAGCCTGCAGCTCTCGTGCCGACGACTCACTTCACTTGGCCTGTTACTAATCGGTACCTAAATACACGTTGCTTCTGGGTAGCAAAGCATTCGTTTGAAAAGAAGGTGCCAATTCAATCAGTCCACAATTTTAACACTGTCTTTCATTCTAATTCCCCCAGTTTTGATGTGTGCTTGGCTCCAGTAGTGAAATGAGAAATCAAACAACCCCACAGGGTGTGAGAGCATCCAAAAGTGTGGCCGGCCAGGGCTGGGTGCACCATACAGGCAGTGGGAAGGAGGCAGGTTTGCCTCTCAGTTGCAGTTATTTCTTCAACCTATCCAACTACCAAAAAACCCAGCACTGTGGCTCCAGCTGAATGAAACCAGATACCTTGGTTTGCTTTGGCACATCCCAAATCACCTAGAGCTATACAGCAAAGCTCAGCACATGTTGGACAATTCCTTGACATTGGTTAAATTTAGCTCTAAAATACCTCTGTGGCTGAAGCCTCCTCCCACTGACCAAATTACCTTCCCCCTCTGCAGATATCTGTCTCATGCTTTCTGCCAGAAGTGACACTGCATCACCTCCTCCACCACTGAGCACCAGTGAATGTTGTGTTTGAAGGAAACAGCATTTCTCCTCTGTAGTTCAAAGTATGTTACAGGGATGTCCTTTGTCTATTTTAGAACATTTAGCCCTCCTTGCCACCTTCTCCACAACCTGCAGGTCTTCTTCAAAACGCCTGCCTCATGCACCCTGTTCAGATATTTTACTACAATGACCAAAATGGTCCTTAATTTCTTATGGCAGGTACCACGAAAGGATTTCCCAGCCGTCAAGCTTAAATTTTTCTATTATAGGTGATGATTGCTGATCATCCAGCCATGATGATTTTTCACCCATTTTTCACCCAAATCAATTTTAGTTATAAAATCCATTTACATATTCTCCCTTTTATACTGTTTAAAATTTTAGATTGTACTGATGTTAGTTTTTTTACCTCTGCCTTCAAAACTAAGATGAGGTCTCTCCACTAATCCACTACCTGGGCTATGAGGAAGAACAGGAGAATGCTTTGTGCTGGGCAATATCAGTGTAAGAACAGAATGGGCATACTAGAGATGTAGAAGACCTACAAGAAAGCCAGTTACAGATGCCTGGTGTCAGGGCTGGGTCCAGGCTACATAAACTTTAATATACCTTGGAGTAGGCCAACATGTATGGAAATGCAGTAAATCCAACAGGGAAGTGCAGCAAAATAAAAAAGTGCACAGACCATCCCGACCATGGCACGCACACCAAGGTAGGCAGAGACATCAATAAAGGATCTAAAGCAGCAGACTCCTCTGCTACACCAGTCCTATGACTATGTTATAGCTCTATAACAAGAGAAATTTATAGCCCTTAAATCAGACAGATGTTGCTGATACAAAACACAAAGGTCCATCCTAAAAAAAGCGCAGGTATTTAATCTGAATAATACAAGCTGCCTTTATATAGATGCACACCTCACTGGTATGAACTTGGGCACTTAAATGCGAACCTTAGCTTCATTATCATCACTCATTGCTTTCCTTCCACGTGTGCAATTAGCTCTTCTACAGCAGCTAATGAATCCAGTAGCTTATGAACCATTAAAGAGCAAGTTACTAAACAGGAATGAAAAACTGCCAGAGACTGGCTTGGTACCGCCGCTGCTGCCTGGCCTGGGCACCACTGAGATCCACTGGGTTTACAGTTGCTTGCTCGAACTTCCTACATGGTAAATTCCAATGACGTGTCTACCACTGTTGTGGTCGTTTTGGATAAGGCTTTGACTTCCACACCCCCTCAAGCCTGATGTCAAGTCACCCCTGGCACAGCTGGCTCTGGAAGGAGCGAGGGACGGTGGTGGGAGCCCCCAGCCCAATCCCAGCTCTGGAGCATGTGGGGTTGGCCTAATGATGCTACGTTAGTAATAGGACCATAATAAATATTGTCAGTAAGGCCTGTCTGCCTGCCTGAGATTTCCAAGCTCTTTACTAAGAAGGTAAAAATAGGTCTCATGAGGGCCAGAGGGCACCATTAGTTCCCTTTCCCCAGTGTGGACATGAGAGCAGAGATGTCATTTACTGAAGGTCATAGGGCAGAGTCTAATAGATCAATGTCACAGCTTTTAGCCACAGATAACTTGTGATGCCAGCAATTTACTTACCTATATGGACAGAAAAATCAATCCCATCATTACATCAACCTCTTGCTTTTATTACATTCTCAGCAGAAGAAAGTAGGTCAGATGCCATGAGCATGCACAGGGCATTTCTCTTCTAGCAAGGCCAAACCCCCAAATCTACCAAACTCTACCCACTCTACTCAGTTTAAGAATTGTGGGATACCACAGAAAAGCAAGGTTCAAGCATGTGCATGTAAACTAGTCTGTGTGTTTGTAGGAATACACAAACCTTTGAGACCATATGCATAAGTGTAAAAGAAAGGATGACCTGGTGACTAATAGTATTTTGCAGCTTGTGATGGGAGACACTGTCACATTGGTTTGTTGCTCAGATAATAACTTATGCTTTAGAAATGGTGTTTTCCTTTTCCAGGTGGGGCAAATGAAGCCCAGAGAGTGGAAGGATCAGGCCCACAAACCCCAGAGCTGCAGCATTTCTCTAGGAGCCTCTAAGATGCAAACAACCCCTGCATGGGGTGGAGGGATGGGGAATCCAGCAGGGAGCTGGTGGAAGTGGTGATGGTGGGGAAGGAGGGTTCACAGCAGTGCTGCCCACCCAAACAGACGGGGAAGCAGCCTAGAAAAACCCCTCCAGGCTTCAGCATCACTTGTTTTTCCACACCTGACATACGCAGTGGCCCGACTACAAAAGAAACTGTCTTATAAAAATAATACAATATTGTAGGAGTCTTTTGAGACTTTCTTCCTGTGTATCACAGTCCTTTAGAAAGTGTGACCTTTGGCAGCAGGCGGGTGATGTGCTGTAGCTGCTTTAAAAGGCATCTTTTCTGGAGTGAGCTCTGCTCACACAAACAGACAAGCAGAGAGTCACTCCGGCTGCAACCAGACGTCGCTGACATGTCAGTAAGAGTGTGAGCAGCAGAATGTAAATCAAGATTTTAAGATGTCCCTTCCTGGTGCAACACTGAACTTCAGACTGTAGTCATCTCCTTGCTTTATTGCTGCCATCCACTCCTCCCCGCTGCAATGCTGACTGGGAAATTAAAATGAAAGTCTTTACCAGCGACAAGCTGCCTTTGTAAATCCTCCCTGACTCACGGACACAGGGCTCGCCCCAAAGAAGCACTTCCAGGGGGGACAGATGATGGGCTGGGTGGCACACGCTGGGGATCTGGACGGCTGTGCTGGTAAGCCTGTCTGTCTGTCTGTCTGCCCGCCTGGGGAGCAGGAGCAGCACGCACTCGAGCTGGCTGGAGGGAGGGTTACGTCAGCCTTCAGGCTAAGGGGCATCATTCCAGCACTGACATATTCAGCAGAGTTGTCTTGTCTGGGCAACTGAGCAGCACACCAGCCCTGCTCTGGATTTGGCCCGCAATAAATTAACAGAGAACGGCATTTCCAGCACACGATCTGAACACTGTCAGGTCTAATGAGTTTTCAGCTCCAGACAGAAAAGGCCAATATACAGGCAATGATGGAGAAATCCCAGCAGACTGCAAGAGGGGATGTATTCATATTCACATCATTAGAGTTTCTAAACCTTCATATATTTTCTAATTATGCAAAAGTAACAGTAGCAGCACTGTGAGTAATTTATCAGCACCCATGTATTTTAAATGAATCCCTAATAAGCATGTACTAATGTGACACAGCAGCATTACGTAAAGTAGGAGAGACTTGAAAAACCAGGGTCCTCGCTGTCTTGAGCAATGTCATTACCATTATCATAGAGCTGCTCTCCAAAAAGTAGAGCATTCAAACAGCAAGTGATTTTCCCCCCAGGCGCTTTCTGCTTCGCCTCTGTGGTGCAGACACAGTTACAGCATTAACGCACTGTGAGCTGCTGTGCCTGGCTTCCCACAGGCTACAGCCCCCCTGTGCCCAGCTTCCCACAGGCTACAGCCCCCCTGTGCCCAGCTTCCCACAGGCTACAGCCCCCCTGTGCCCAGCTTCCCATGGGCTGCAGCCCCTCTGTGCCCAGCTTCCCACGGGCTGCAGCCCCTCTGTGCCCAGCTTCCCACGGGCTGCAGCCCCTCTGTGCCCAGCTTCCCACGGGCTGCAGCCCCTCTGTGCCCAGCTTCCCACAGGCTGCAGCCCCTCTGTGCCCAGCTTCCCACGGGCTGCAGCCCCACATACCACCTGGCCCCCTAGACCCAGCTTGTGACTGCTGGGAAGCATTGAGACAGAGGTGAACTGCAAAGCCAAAACCACAAACACAAGCAGAGCTGATAGACAAATGCCCTTTGTTATTGAAGATAATGGAGAGATCTATTCAAATATTTGTTATTAAGTGTTGACTGAAAGCTCTGCTAAATCCTAGCTTTCCTGCTGAAATTAGTAAAACAGTTCAGCCACTTTAACCCCAGCACATTCAAACGCTTCCTTTCCAAGCAGTGGATGATGGATGAGCTGTTAATTTTAGTTCCCGTAAGGATACATTTTCCTCTCCAATCTATAGCCTTAAAGACATTAGATCACTTCATGGGAAACCATTTCTTTTGTAATTATGTCACATTTGATTTCCTGCTGCCTCTAAAACTGCCTGTTGGCCATGTGGCAGAAAGGAGGTTCAAGAGATTAAAAGAACCCCACAAGCAGACTATCTATCATCCATGCAATGGGGAGGCTGTGATCTCTCTGCACACATACATTCACCTTTTAATATTTCTGCACACTCCCACCTGTAAACAGGGAAGGGAGAGAGAATATATGGGTGAATAAAATTTTCACACCTGTGTTTAAAAACAGTTAAACCACAGTATTTTTTCTGATTAATTGCTACCACATTGCCTATCAAAGATCTATACAACTCCTATTTGAAGCTATCACTTTTCTGTGATGTTCTGTTCTTTAAAGCCCATAAATACAATCACACTTCAATATTTTTGTCAGGAATTTGTTATGATGACTGTGTTGTTTTGCTCCATGTCAAGAACACAGAAAGCTTCAAACTGCTAATCATAGTTTTATCCAAAGGCAAAAGCACAGCATTTGTGTGAGTGCTGTGCTAGAAACAAGTCCTTCATCTTCACTAGTAAAATAAATTTTGAAATTAAAAATCAAAGAGTTTAACTACAGATGAAATCCTTAGCACAGCACACACAGAGTTCATGATGGTGTTTTTAATAGGCTCTAATGATGATCTCAATATCGCTCAATTGCACAGAATGCATAAAAATCACACAGCAGCTATGGGTGTATAACCCAAGGCTTTTCCTTACCTAAACTGCTTGTTGGTGGAATTTATTTCAGTCTCATCTTCACACAACCTTATCACCAGAGGAAAGGCAACTAATGACATTTCCAGGAGAAAAAAATTAGGAACTGACTTCAGGGCAGTAAGTCCTTTCACCCGAGGCATGGGAGAGCCACTGGATAGCTGAGTTGTTTGGTTGGAGACATCCTTAAACTATTGCTGAGAAATATACAAATAAAAAATTTCTACAATAAAACAACATTCCTTTGAGACCTTCTTTTTCCTTAGTTTTAGTTAATGGTGATTACCTACATTGGTAATGGTGTGATATGAGCCACCTGCAATTGCCACAAAAGGAAGAAGATCTTGCTACATGTTACCTGCCTCACTGTTTCCTGTAGAGCCTGATCACACCAGATAAACTTGGAGGGCACCTTCTGAAATTTCAGGTTCTCAGTGAAGTGTACCAGCAGGTCAGCTGTGTTTGTCACTGATCAAACACACACTTGGCAAGTTATTTTGCAGAAGTCTCTCACCACTCATATCTGTTATCAATTAAGCCACCACAAATTCATGGGTAATTTAGATTTCTAAATGTCTACAAACTCGTTCTACTTCTACTGAAGTTCAAATACAGCCAAGTTTATACAAGAATTACTAATTGGTTGTAAAGGTCATGCCTTTTGAATATATGCATATTGGAGGTGAAACCTATTAGACTGTGGTATTATACTTAGGCTCAGTGCTGAATTTAGATTAAATGGTGTTATATTGATTTGATAAGCTGCTCAGATATGCTGAAACTTTAATTGAATGTATTAGAAGATAATTCTAACAGTTACACCCTTAAAAGCAGTAGTTTAGTGATTTTAAACTGCTTTTTCGTACAGGCCTCCACCAGTGCTCAAGAAAGAGAAAGAGGTATTTTGGCATTGTTAATTTGGGACTGTGTGTTAATAAATAACTAAGGAGAGGTTCTTTCTTTTCCTTTTCAATATGGATGAGTGCCCTTTAAAAGCCAAAAGGGAATTGATGTAATCTATTGATTGCCATTTAAATGCCTTTATAAGCTAATTAGTGCAAAATGTAAAATGTTTCTGAGCAGAAACAAGCAACAACCACGAAAACACAGGAAGGTTCCTTTGATTCTCAGATACACCGGGAGGACAAATTCCCTTACACAGAGAGTCACCAACAAGTGAGAAGTGTGAATAGTGTCTGCTGTGAAGCTGTTACAACAAACCAGCTGTGGTTGGACTGTGAGAGCGGTGTCAGGCCGACAGCAGTCCCCGTGCTTGCCTGGAACAGCCACGGTGTATCCAGCTGAACCCACATAGCTGGGACAGCGTCTCCCCGGGAGACACTGCGATGCTCAGGGAAACCGCCAGGACTGTAAAATAGGTCACTGGCTGGAGTCTGCCCAGGCCTGAAGTGGCTGAAAGTCATTACCATCTGTTCATCTGAATTGAGGGGCTGGTATGGCTCCAGTTTCAGGTATTCACAGGTATTTACACTGTAAAGGAGACCTTCAAAAATGATTCTATCTGGAAATGGGGTTGGCAGAAGGGAGCCATGGCCTGAAGGCTCTGAAGGAGCTCCTTCTAAGCACATGCAGACAACACGGTGGGGATCTGAAGCTCCCTCTATGATGTGTGAGGAGGCAATTTTTCCTTTCTGTTGGCACCTTTCTCTGGCCAACAGTAACCATTAAGATCAATATCTGACTAATATCTTTGAGAAACATTTTAGCCTTACAGCTCTATGAAGAGATAGTTACTGTTCTTGCTGCATCTACACATGTGCTGACCATCTGCTCGCAGCCAGGTAACTTCCCCCATCTCTAGGGAAGATTTACCTACACATGCCACAGCCAGAGTGTATAGATAGGCATGGGCAACTGGTGTAAACAAGGATTGCACTAACTTCCTCATGCACCTTTCCCTCAGTTAAAACTTCCTTTCTTACTGGGCACCTGATCCTGAACCACTCAGCCAACTGCTGCTTAAATTGGCTAAATGCTGGGGGAGAATGGGTGAGAGAGGATATTCCCCTTACGCAGGGCATAAGCATCACCCTGTACCCAGGAAAACCCATGGCTTTTCTGACTCAGAGTACCATCACTCCCACTGATGTTCCAGAAGCAGTGAAAAAAGATCTGCCAAGGGAGAACAAATCCCCTAAAACACAGAGATGTGCAGTCTGTGCTGTAGGATCTCAGAAGCCCAGAGTCCTCTAGGACTTATTTCAAGTTTCAGCCACCATTACCCTCTCATTAAGTAACTAATAAAGACTGTACAATTTAGTATTTATGTGAACATACACATTTAATCTAAGGCAAAGCTTTTGCCCTTTTCAAATCAACTGAAGAAGACTCTAATTACAACACTTTCATGGCTGCATCACCCTATTCAAATTAATTACTCTGCAAAAGTTAATACAACTGAAATTATGTTGTGTGCCTTGAGAATGCTGAAGAGAGAGAAGCACCACTTAGGGCCCATTCTTCTTCCCACTTGGCCCATCCAACCTCACTTCACACTACCAGGGCTCTGCTCTCCTCCATCCCCATCTGACTCCTCTCCTGGCCAGATGGAGCTGACAGCTCCTGACAGATCAGCCTCATTTACAGCCCTGCTTTCCCCAGCACCAGGAGAGAGTCACAGCTCATCTCAAGACTATCAACAGCACAACAAAGTACTCATACATTTACCAGACTTTGTATCCTTTCACACAAAACACTCACTCCTTTGATCTCTTCACGAGAAGGGATTTCCTTGTTGTGTCAAACTATTAAGGAAATGAAGAAACACCCCTATACAAGCCCTCTTTCTGTATTAACAGTAACATGATATTCAAAAGAAGATATTTTTCCCTCTAAGAACAGTATAGTGACTATAAACAGAACCAATATTTCTAATCAAGTTGTACTACCTCTTCTGACAGGTCCACTCAACTAATTTTTGCTGTGCAGATAACACTGCCTCAGGCTGATAATTAAATGGAACAAAACTTTTTATACGTTAATGTCACCCTTACAAGGTCAGTGTTTACCTCACAGGATTTTAACACAAACAGAAGCCTTTGTAATGTACCAGCTACAACAGTTAATTAAGAACTACTGAGTATCCATCTGAATGTAAAGACATTACATGTAGGTAAGGCAGAGTACAAAAGCTTCATAAAATACCTTTGCATTCACTTCCATCTTTACATTAGATGTACATACATGTATGTGTTGTCATGTATTGAAATTTTAAGTAAATCCAAGGAGCCCTCAGGATTTATTCAAGGAGCCCTCGGTATTTCATCAGCCTACAGCAGCAAGGGTTTTTTGTCTGCCTCCTCCCTCCCCCCTGCACCTGGCCAGCAAGCGTGACAGGCAGCAATTAGTCCTGCAGCACTGACCACTTTTCTATACAAAAAAAATGTTGGTTTGAATGGCACCTGATTGGCACCGCTGAGAGAGAACCCTGAAAGGGCCGAGCATTTCAGTTTGCCCTTGGAAGCCCAGAAATAAGAGCTTTTCAGGACAACGTTTTCAGAGACATAAAAGTGGCCTGAGGTCATATTTAGAGTTCTTAATGCCCCTCACCAAACTCTCTGCAGTTCAGCTTGTGGCTTGGCAAGAGCAGAGAGAAAGGATTGTAAATAAAAGTGTGCACCCCCTGTACCCCCATATGTGGCAAACCCAGCATTTCTCTAACCAAGGTGAATACACCCCAGTGTTCTGGGCTACAGAAGTTTTACCTCTGACTGCCTGACAGGGCCACAGCCAGACGCTGGTGAGCGAGCAAGACACAGAAACAACAATGGCAGCAATCAATGCACCAATAGAAATGAGCAGCAACACGTCTCCCATCCCCCTTTCGTTCTGGCAAGTGAGCACCGATGTCGGATGGCATTACCGGCTGCCAGCTGGGCACGCAGAGCAAGTAGGTCAAGAGCATCACTCCTCACAAAGAGTTTTCTCTGCTAAATATTGTGCTAACGACTGCATTATTGCTCATCAGACCGAGGTTCTGGAACTGGTGTTACAAAACCTTTTGCATGATATGCAGAGGTCAGATTTCCATCTTGGCATGTTTCAGGTTGAGCAAAACCACTCATTTTTGATAAAATGCATTTTGATATTAAAATCTGCACTCAGGCCTGTCCTGATTGCACAAAGCAGCTTTCACCAGAACAGCTATTACAGCTGGGTAAAACCAAACAACTGAAACCCATAAATTAGGCATTTACAGATCAGAAAAACTCTAGTGGAGATTGAACAGACTTACTCTAAAGAATTCTTTGGTTGAACCTGAATCCAAAGTGCCATAGGCTATTTCGGTTTGTTTAGCCAGGTCCTCTGCGCTTTCTATGGGTGAAACCATCCTTTCCACCGTAAGGAAGGCAGCGAGATTAGCAGTGTAGGAAGAGATAATGATGAGAGTGAAGAACCACCAGACTCCTCCGACAATTCGCCCTGAGAGAGATCTATGGAAAAACACACATCATCAAATTGCTTTGAAGACATTCCTTGATTTTTTTCTTCTTCACTGAAGAGAAATTCACATGCACAACCCTTTTGTCCAGATCCTCCAGGTATCTGTGAACAGGTGGACTGTGAGCCAGCTCCTAAGAGCCTTCATCAGAGAGAAAACTCAAGCGCATCTGGTCTTATCTAGTGAAAATCCCTTTGCCTTTCAGTGAAAACAAGGACAGTCAATTAAGAAATACTTCATTTGAGGCTTGGAGAGGAACAAGCTCTCCTGACTTCCACAAATACTTTGCTGGAAAGGCTTTTGTCACAAGACCTTTGTCTTTTCCATGTGCCCATCTTTCCCTGCGCTGGACTTGCCTGCTGTGATATGCTGGTATTGTCTCTCTTTGGGGGCTGCCCAGCTTGGAGGACACAAATGCACTTTTTACTGCATCAACTCCCAAAATGTAAGATACAGTAAACTGCAAAAAGGAATTTGAGCAAACATGCAAAGGAATACACCAAAAAATGATGCAGTATCCTTCTCTCACCACAACTGAGCAGGAATTACAGACTGAATCTGCATACTGAAGTGAGGAGAGAGGCTGGTTTGGTTTATGTTTTATGTTAATGAAAATTCGCATGTTGCACTGTTCCAAGTCAAGCATATTCTTGATTTATAACCACCAGAGCAATGGAGAAGGAAATAGAAAAAAAAATAACTGTTTTGGTTTTGTTGAGGTTTTTTAAAGGCATCCAATAAGGATTAAAAAAAAAGCCTATCTGCAAACATATAATCACAAAATGCCTAATGGTCAGGAGGTCTAGATCCTGTCAGTAAGAGCTCCTGATGCTTTACAGGAATTGAACATCAGGCTCAAAGTATTTGTCCTGGGCTGAAGGATGCCAGTGCCATGTCACTCAGCCGGGTGGGGAATGTCACTGCCACGTACAGTGCTTGTCCTTCAAACAGCATGTTGACCAAGAATCATTTCAGGTGCTGACACAAAGCTATTTCATATGTTTTCCCTTAGCTCTGCTACGTGGAGAAATAATCCCGGACACATTGGTGGAACCTGGGTGGTGTAGTCCTCAGTTTGTGTGAAGAGAAGAAGTAAAAAGCAAGAAAACTCTTACCTGATTATTTGTTTCCTTCAAACCCCTCAGTGCCATCCCCAGACAGTGGGTACAAGTTGTCCTACCAACAGATGGAGGTAGGCAAAAAGCAAAAGTCTCATGACGTGCCCCCACCCCACCCACATAGTGGGGTTTTGCTGGTAAACTGCCCAGTCTTGGCCAGAGCCTGAGATTGCCTGAGCCATTAAAAAAAAGCCATTAAATTATTAAGAAATAAAAGAAAGAAAAAAAATTATCCATCCAACATTAAAGAACATAACAAACTAAAAAAATTGCCAACACAATAAAAACAGAGAAATGAATCTGGAATAGGTGAGAGGAATGTGGAGAAGAAACACAGAGGTGAAGCTCTACTGTTCTCCACTCTCCTCTGCCCAAGGAGCTGAAGCAGAAGCTCCCACCAAGAGGGCAGATGCAGGCTGGTTCCTCAGGGCAGACACACATCAACCGGATCACCCAGAATCAGAGGAGGCTTCCCTGCCTGTCTTGAAGGCCCCCAAGAAGACAAAAGGCTTCCAAGTTTCAGCTTGGGCTGTGTAGCTGCTGTGCTCACTAACAGAAGTCTACTGAGTGGCTGCAAAGGGAATTTGAAGAAATATAAATACAGAATTATGCATGAAGTCGTGGAATCTCTCCACCTCTCTCTACATCCCTTGTAGGTATCAGGCGAATATCTTTGGATTTTACAGAGGGCTCAAGTTCTTTCTGGTCAGTTCCTTTACCAGGGAGGGTCTTGGCTTTAGCTATTTAGTACAACTTGATACCCTACACACTGAATCAGCCTCTTACATGGGCTAACACAATTTTAGCCAACTACAAAGCAGAGCCTGCTGAACTCGCCATCTAAAGCTTCCTTTGGAGCCAAGGGACAGAAAGAGAGGAGACAGACACTTAGAAAGAGATTTATCTCATTTGCTGTAGTGTAGGATAAATCTAAAGTCATCTGTCTCATGACTTTGGAGGGAACCAAGATGCCTCACTAAAAATCAGTCCATTGCTTTCAGCTGGCTACATCAGGTGAAACTCATCTTACTTTTGCTCCTTCCTTCACTACATACTTTCTGTCCTCAGAGAAGATCTGGAGTTGAACTTCTCCATGCATGAGGTAGACAATTTCAGAGCCAGACTGAGCAGAGGTTTTGGGTAGCAGGTACAGCAGATGAAACATCCACTTGCCTACAGCAGAACTAGCTCTATCTGGAGTTTCCAGGTTCTCTTGGCCCTGTTGCTTTAAGGTAGGCCTTGAAAAAGGAAGATGAAAAAAAGACTTGCCAGAGCATTTTGATAAATTCAGTAGAAGCATTGGGAATAAAATAGTATGTGTTCATTCTCCTTGTCGTTTCCCATAGGAAATTTCTTACTTGCATTGGCAGCTGCCCCTTCTGTTAGCAGGACAGATGGGCTGCTGGGATGGAGATGTGCAGAAGACAAGCATTTTCCAAACCAGTGAAACATCAAGCTCACACTGCTGCAACAATAAAAACTCTGTGCTGGGCTGCATGCTCAGACAGCATCCAATACACCAAGAAAGGTAAAAATATCTCACCCCAGAGATCTTGCAACCTGCATGAACCAAATCAGACAGATACAGGACAAAAACTGAGACCAGCTGAGAGGCAGGGGAAGGGGAGCATGGGGGGATCCCTTGATGAAGAAGGCACTTCCTCAGGGGTCCTACATGCAAGAGAGGGGTCTTGCTAGAAGGGGACCAGAGCTGTTTTCAGAAGAGTTGAGGTCACTTGAAAGAAAACTGGATGACAGTGAAGTTGTTTCTCCCAGAGTCTTCCCATGAGCACAGGAAGGAAGATTAAACAGCGGCTACTACGAAGTTGGGCTGACATGGCTGTCACTGGTGGGAGCACAGGATGGGGTAAAAGAAAAATTAAATAAACCACAAAGCTGACACTGAAGGAAAGACAGACAGATAGACAGACAGAACTGAAGAACAAGGACGTGGACAAGCACGGCCTGGCAGCCTCCTTGCCCAAAGGACCCCAGTTCCCCCCAGGCCATCTGCTGATACGAAGACTTCTTATACCCACTGCAGGGGCTGGTGTGGAGGGATGCAGGAGAAAAAGGGTTAGTACATGAACACCAGGCTGGTAATCAGAGAATAACCATATGGTTTGTACTGTGACCCAGAGAAATGTTTGTCCACTACTCAGATAATTACAGAAAAATCAATCACAGCTTTTAATACCAGCACCACATTTTCTGACGAAGACACACCTGTTCACATGTGTAGTGTTGTAATTTAAAACCAAAACAACTAATGCTTTATCCCAACATGTAGTTTTCCCAATCCCCTCAATAAATAGATACTTTGTATGACATTATTTTAAAGTGAATTAGAGTGCTAACAAATGAGAGGAGCAACACAGACCTGGAATAACACAATTATAACTCAATAGTCAAAACAAAGTCAGATGGTGTTTTCAAAAGCAAGGAAGAGTGCATACCTTGAGAGGAAATTTAAAAGGAAGCATGGAGTCAAATGAGAGCAAATTAGTAATGAGAGAAAAAAACAAAATAAATATTCAAATTCACATTCAGTTTCCAGGAGAATAATACATTCAAACAAAACCTCATTTATCAAGATAGCTTGAATTTTGTTTCTGCTCATGGCCATAAAACATATTTGATTTCCTATAGTACACAGAAATAATAAGCTTCTCACAACTACTCAATTTTTAATTGGGCTCTTTGGATCGACACAAGGTGGTTGCTGTACTGACAAATAACCCTGAACAACTTTGGTACAAACTCTCCTGGTCTAGAAGCCCTTGATATTCTGAGCACACGTTACCTGAGAGCCCAGCCCCTCGCTCGTTCACCCAGCCAGCCCTCGCCTCAGCTACAGGGACACAACACACTCAACAACAGCATCTAAAGCACTGGCTTGAGATGCTTCCATCATAGGAATGGCAGTGGGAGTTTCAGAAATCTCTAGTTACCTGGCTCTCATTGCTACTGTGAAAGTCCCACAAAGTCATTCCCATGGCCTTTAATAGGAGTCTCTCGAGTCTCCTACTGTTAAAACAGGGACCTAGAAATACACCCTCGAAATGACCAACCTCTTGAGGCAGTTTTTAATGAACCCCCTGTCTTTTTCCATCAGCAATTAATTAATCTAGCCTCTTTGTTCTACATGAATAAAGAGCAAAATGAAAATACATGCTCTCATAGAGATTTCAGATACATTCGCTCAAAACAGTGTTACAAATTTGACTGTGTCTTTTCCTGATTCCATTTGCTGTACACATCTCACATAAAAGCAAGTTTAATAATCTACTTTTGATCCATCAAAAGTGAATTTTCAATGCTTTAGCTCACTATGCAGAAAACACAGCAGCCTTTGATAGCAGAACAAAACTGCTGAAATAAGTGTTGATTCCATCAAGGGATGCACTAACCCCCACCCCTTGGCTGCTCTCTGATTCTGTTCAGACGACTCCTATTAAATATAGAGAGGAGAGTATAGGGATATATCCTCTGGAATATCCACACAGCATACTCACCGAGGATAGATCTAACTAGTCATTAGATGTCACAGCTGTTCCACACAAAGGCAGCTGAAAGAGCCTTTATCAGCAAGTACAAAAGTGATCTCTCCAGACTGCTTGTCGGCATCTCTCTACAAGTGCTGTATGCTCTCATATAAGAAATTTATTCAGACAAAACTCACAATGGAAGAATGAAGCCCCTTTTAATGGCAATAAAATAGTATGAAACATTCATATAGTCAATGTACTGTGAATGGCATAACCTTACAAAGATATGGATTAAGAATGGAATACTTGGGAATAGTCCCTTCTACGGAAAAGAAATTTCACATTTTAATCAACTTAACATATAGGTCAAAGAAACAGTGTTTCTGGAATTTAAACCCAAGTATTAAATTTGTCTTTCTTTTCAGTAACAATGCATGTAACTGCCTGGAATGTTATCATAGAAGATAACAAAAGAACTGGACGCTTTCAAACAAGGGTTATATATTAATACTGAGCTAATAGCTTCTGATGGACAGTTAAAATAAATAGGTATACTGCTGCCTCTTTTCTTTATTGTAGGTATATCCAAGGCACTTATCATGGTATTATTAAGAAAAAACAGACTATGTTCCTCTTGTTATATAAGGGAAATGGCTGAACATACCAAAGAGTCACATGAGAGCTTAACAAAAATCCTATGCACTTCTATTTAACTGTCAATAACCAGACCTAGCGGAAACAGTGCGATGCCTGCAGCTTTCCATGTGATGTCCCAGTGCTTATTTCCCGGTCCTTTATGTTGGGCACACACATGGTCAACAGCAATTTAAATGTTATCACCGCTCATCCCCTTCCACAGCAAGCAGCTAGGCAAAGTTTCAGTGCAGGATTTAGGCATAAAGCAGAAACACGGAGCGTGAACAGGAGGAACAGACCGACAGCTGTAACCACACAGGGAGGCAGCACACCCAGGCACAGGGAACCGGGAAAACTGACACGTGGTCACAGCCAGGGCAAAACGTGTGTGTGTTACAGAGGGTACACACGGATTCCTCGGTAAGAATGAAATACAATTGCTGCTGTCGAGACTTTTAAAATGTGGGCATGACTTGCATCAAATATCGCCAGGCACACATCAGTAACTACCAAAGTCCTGGATCTCACTGCCATCAGAAGGACATGTGAATATGCAACGACTGTGAATTTATAGGATTGTTATTACACTATAACAGGTAAAATCATGATCTTTCCCATGAAACTTCATAGTCACTTGTTTCATGGGGGCTACTCAAGAACCCCACTACTATATGGACCAGGAAAACCTGGTGACTTTTCAGTGATTCAGGTATTGAAAAAAGGTAATAAACGTGGAGATTAAAAAGGTGCATTTCAAATGCCAGTGCTTAGAAAAGATCTGCCTCTCTTCCTCTAAATAGCAACCTTGTTAAATGGAAAAACTGCATCCTGTTTGTACTAAGCAGGTATTTGGAATAATTAAAATAGCTGTAAACTGATTATTAGATTATTGTCATACAAAATGCAATTAGTGCTCCATCACTAAGAAACTAGATAATTTTACTGCTTATCACAAGCATATCACTAAAGCATTTTACCAGTGTAAATGCAGAAACATGCTATATGTTATTCAAAAAACATCTGTGGAATGCACTGTTCAATCAGAGAGAACTTCACTATTCTCAGCTGCTTTTTAAAATACTTCTTTAAAACAGAAATTAAGTCTGCAATAGTTAATAGCACTGTTCTTGGTTACACTGAAACTAATGTCAAACATACTTTACTACAGCCTTATCCAGAAAGACTGTCTTCATGAATAAGAAATATCTTTATGGAAACTGGCAATGCTTATTAGACCATATTGACTATGAACAGAGGGGTAACAGATAAGACTGGACTGAAATAACAGATACAGATACAAGGCAGTACAGACACAGTGAATACAGACCTGAATATATGCAAAAATGCGGTGGAAAGCAAATTAGTAATGGATGAAAGGATGGTTCAAGAAAAACAAAACAGGAGAAATTAGGCTCAAAAGAAAGCAAAAAGACTAGCAGGAGCCTTAATGGGAGTGGAGATGCTTTAAAGTGCTGTTGCATGTGACTTTCAAAAATAAATAATTCTTATTTTGCAAAGCAGAATGTGTTTTATGCACCAAGGAGATGACCGTAAAATGAGATATGCAGCAAAAACACGGTAGCCCTCCAAGCATTGCTGAAAACAGAAAACCCTATGCATTTTACAGCCTTAACATGGTGAATATAAGTTTGGCAGAAATGCATAAATGGCATTATAAGCAATGCTACTCACTCTGGAGGTGAATGTTAGCAAGCATGGTGGCTTGAAGATGATGCTGAACATTGAATGGAATCTCAAAATAAAAAATTTGGAATTAAAAAAGAAATTTGAAAAAGTAACATATATGCACCATGGCATCAGAAAATGACCATAAAATGCAAAAAGGTGATGGAGTGACATGGAACAAACCTTGGAGAAATATCGCATCCTTGCTGCATAAAGGCACCCAGGGAAAACCAAAGGCTGTTAAATATTCCAAACTCATTTGGAGGGTCAGGAGGATTCTGAGGGTCACGTGGTTCTTCAGTGCTGTCTTCCAAGTGCCATTCATAAGGGCTGAATCTGCTGACTAGGAAAAGAACTACGCTGACGCCAATGTAAGCAAAGACTATACACATCCAAATTTCATAAGCCAAAGGATCCAGGAAAGAAAATACGCCCGGTTTAGATTTCTGAGGCTTCTTGATCATGATGGAGATGCCCAGGCTCATAAAGGGTTTGGAAAAGTCTATGACTTCTTCTCGCACCAGTGTTATGGTGAGGGGGGCAACAGCTATATCTGCTCTCTGAAAAGGGAAAACAAACCCAAGTTAGCTACAAATCAGACACAAGAGAAGCACAATCTAGAATGTCAGGCTAATGAATCAGATGATAAATTGCAAGAGTGAGTGGAAACATTCTTTGCAGTCTATTTTGCAGTCACTGAAGTTAAGGACTACATGATATTAATAGACAACTATTAACAAGAAAAATTACGATCAAATCTGTGCAAGGTGCTCATGACAGAGGCAGGTATTTCTATTAAGTTAAAGGGATGAATAAACACTACACAAAGTGGACAGTGAGATGGCAACTAAAACAATGTAATTTTCTAGTAATGGTCTGTATCTACCCATTTGTCTTGAAAACTTCAGGCAAATTATGTTTTCTATGTTTTAATTTTGTCTTTTCCATTCTTTCAGTAAGTTCTCTTGCCTTACTGATTATAGGATCTTTAAAATGAACCTATGAGAAGTAATCAGTCACTGAATTTCAGCTGCATTTGGGTACTGCTACTTGTATACTCCTTTGAAACTCCACTGCAATAAAGGACAGAAGATAGTAAATAGGGGGGGATAGGAACCAGTCAGCCCACCCTTTCTGTGCTCACTGAAGGACAGTAACACAGATTTGTGAATCCCTGAGGAGTAAATAGCCTGGGTAATCTGAAAAGAATGCAAAGCAGTATTTTTCAGTCTCCTGTGTGCCCTCCTGTTATACAGGATTTGCCTCTGCAGCCCTGTAACACAGACTGTGCTCTGGGGCTGTGCCATCTGGAAGCACAATCGCATCTATTGCACCTGCCACTGACCAGCACATGGGATACCCTGACCCAATACCCTTCCCTTCAATCAATACACCTTTGCTGGATTCCATGGCAGGGTAGGAATGTGAAAACAAATTGGTTTCCTTTACAAATAACATTCCAGAATAGATTTTCAACGTGTTTAACTGTATCTCTATGTCTATGCAAGAAAGATTCAAGTCATGCTGCTTAAATAACCTAGCAGGTGTCAGCACTTGCATCAGAGGGGAATAGAATGTTTAAAAAAAAGAGCTTTTTTCATTTAAAAGTTACTGTTATGAGAGCCTACATACCTACATACATTTTTTGTGACCTATTTCAAACACTCTATAACTATTCGTGTTATACTTTCAAAGATGGCCTTTCATTGGTAATTATGGATTTCAGAAAGAAAAAATGATTTTTAGGGAAAGCTTAACTTACCAGGACCTAAACCACTGTGCACCTTTAAATCTGATTTTTTTCCCCATTATTAGCTATGTATCTCTTTCTGGTGGAAAAATAAAGCCTGATTAAGTAGAAGTTTGAATACAAGTTATAGGAAACATTAAAAGGAAGTGATTAAAATCTGTGCCATAAAACAATTGAATATGCCTTCATGTAAATCTAATGGTGATGTACGTGACTGTCATTAATGTCTGGTTTGCTCCTCTTCCCTGATAGTTGGTTTAGGTTTTCTTTTGAAGTGTAATAAGCAGAAATGGTGAAGGCTTCTGCTAAGGCTGATCTCAGCATCATGGGCTCTGTGCCCGCTGGTGCCTTGGCAGCACCGAGCAGCCGTGCCCGGGGCACTGGCTCGGGGTTTGCTGACCGAGGCTTTGGCAGCCCTGTCGGATGAGCACTGGCCCTCCCCACAATAAGCCCTCCCTCCACAGGGCACTGTCTGCACACACAACCTCTGCGTTTCCTCCAGCCGCTCAGGAATATCCCTCAGCAGTTTATCCTGGCATGTGCAACTACAAGGTATGTGCACAAGTTCACTGCCTGGAATAATCAGATAAGCCATGCCTGTGCACGTAAGGAAGCCACTCGGAAACCGTGGCCCTGGGTGCCTCCTCTGACAGCCCTGCTCAGCCCCTTTAGACAGTCATGTGTACTGGGACACTGCCTTTCCCCTTGAGTGACCCTTTCCTCAAGGAGAAAACCCTCAGCTATGTGGTCACTTACTGCAAAAATCTAGCTTAACGTGGCTTGAATATAAAACCTGAAAATGCCTTGGGACGCCTGGGTGTTCACTGCCTTTGCAGATGAATGTGTTCATCACCTAAGTAATGGAGAGACTGGGGGGGGACATGGATAGAGTGAGGTAAAAGAACTGGATGATGTTGGAACTTTTTCATTGAAGAATTCCCCCAAAACATATACTTGTCTTGTAGGTGCTGCTCGTTGAGCTACTGTTAAATATTAGATGTCTGCAGTCAGTATGAGATGCACACAGAATATCAGTTTTAAATGCAGTCAGAGCCCATGGCTGGCTGGAAAACTGAGCACTTTGACCATGGCCACTGTACTTCATGTTGAACTAATGAGGTACTTACAAATTAATCCTTATTAGAGAAAGCTTAATGGATCGAGACCCCTGCAGAGACTTAGCAATGCCTCCATGTGAACTGAAGCTTAGGTGGGAGGCAGATGTCTTACTGCCTGGCACTTCTGCACGTGGACTACCAGCCTTGGAACACCTTGTCAAGGAAGGAAAAGGCTGGTTCAGCTATAAGAGCATCTAGTTTCTGGAACGTTTTCCTGGACCTGGAGAAATTTAATTCTCCCAAAGTAACATTTTAATTGCCAAAGTAGACATGGTGGAGTTCTTCCTAAGTGCTGATGCAGCATGCAATAAGGTCTGTATCTCCTTCATGCCCAGCTGAGTTCATGTAGGATGTTCCTGTGGGACTTCAGGGGATGAAGATGATGCTGTGCTGAAGCACAGACAAATCACTTTTTAAAGGTCTCAATTGCTACCATGTCCTCATTCATATCATACAGTACAGATTTTCATTGTAAATACTTTCAAATTGCATTTCAATATTACAAGGGATACAAACATTTATCTTTCTGACACATTTCAGTCTCCCTCTTTTCCTGTTGTTCCTACCAAAGGTGTTCACTATATTGGAAACACCAGCAAATACCCTCATCCCTAAATGAACATGGCAGCAATTGGTTTCTGCAGAGGGAACAAGCATCAGTTCACATGCAGGGTCTTGGGAAACCATCAACAACCAGAGCACTGAGGGTGGACCAGCTACAATCCAGTGCCCAAGCCTGATTGCCCACCACTTCCCTGAATATTAGTTGCATCAGGGAGGTTAAAAACCAGTTTGCAGTTTGCTTATTTATTTAGAGATACAGTATGTGAAATGGAGAGCTTATAGAGAGCTCTAAGCACCCTAAAGGATCATTAATAACTGCAGCACTCTTGAGAATTTCCCTCCCTGTTATGGCTGCAGATAAGCAGAACCCATACAAATTGAGCTCGATAAAAAAGAACACAACCACAAACATGTCCCTCTCTGTGCAGAACTGGAGGGGGTTTAAGAACCTCAACAACTAAGCTTTGCTAATCACTCATGACTAATGGCGTTTCAAACATCATCTTCACTGCATTTGAGCTGGGCGAGAAATGTCATGGATTCCTCTGAGGCTTGTTCTGTCTTTGCCTACTAGTGTGGGAGGGATGGATTTAGAGAGGACATGCAGCACAGAGGTGCTGCCCACTCTGCTCAAAGCTGACCCCAGGGAGCTGCAAACCTCAAGACTCTTATGGGGAAGGAGAAAAAATAGCAAATGGAAATCCCCTTCTATGTGGAAAAGAAAAAAGATAAGATGTTCCACCTCTGTAATCCAAAAGGAGGGATGGAATTCTTCTGCTTACAGATGACTCTCCCTAACTTCAAAGCTATGCACTAGAGACAGCAAGAGATACAGGCTATGTTCCTGCCTGCACGTGCTTGGGGTCATTCCTGCCCACAGAACTGAACAACTCCTTTGCTCGTGTGTCAATTTGCAAGAAGTGAGTCTGAGCTACAGTCACTTTGCAAGACCTTTGTGTGACGGCAAGCAAGGCAGCACTGTGTGCAGACTGAAGCAAAGAGACACTGTCTGACTTCCACTGGCAGCCAAACATCTGGGCACCCCAAAAGTGCTGAATACAGGTACTCTGAGGCATCAGAAGAGACTGTGTTGGAATGGTGACTGACTCTGAGCATGTGTTAAGACTTCTCAGTGCAGTCTGAGGTTTCCAGGTATGAGAAAAGAGTGTCAGACAGAGCAACACATCACTTGTGGTATTTGCTGGCAAAAGCTAACTTTGTAAAGACAGGCCAGTATCCCCAAGGATATTTGGGGTGTGTTGAGAGGCCAGGTCATGGGGGCAATGTGCTTTTAACACACTAGCTCACACTTATTTAAAACCAACAGCTGATATCTGACTAGGGACATGCTGTGCATTGAAATCTTAATGTGTACTAGCTGAGCAGTGTAAAAAGGTATTAAGGTGTTAAAAGGGCAGTTGGCCTTGTCTGCTGCAGTTTGTCAATGTTAAGTCCATTCGTGCTTTATGTGGATGCCCACAGCTCTTTCTGACACACTACTGCCACATGCAGACGGAGACATAAAGGGTACATCTGCTTCTGGAGCTGTGGGCATGTGTGCTTCCTGTGTCTGTGCTGAGACCCAGGTCAGCCAGAGTCTGGGCCCACAGCAGTGTGGCTCTGTGCCAGAGCTGCGATCCTGTCCCCTTGCGTGGCAGTGCCACCATGGCAGAAACCAGGGGTGAGGAGGGAATGGAAAGCTTCACCCACCCACTCATGGCACAGTCAGGCTCTGCCACGGACTAAGAGCACATGGGACATTTTGATGAGAACTAGGAATTGAGTTAGTCTTCCTCTCTCCTACAATTCAAAGGCTGTAGATGCCATCTGCAGCATTTCTTCAACTGCTGGGAGAGCCTGAGAGGCCAGCACCACATGAAGCTGGTCAGTCTACTCCCTACTAAAGGCAGGGAGATGTGTTGGTGGTCTCATTCTGACAAACTGCTACATTCTGGAGACTGCCTGTCCTTTACATCCCTGTTTCATTCCTTTGTGCTATTTTACATACTGAAAGGTTTTTACAAAGACCTTTTTAACCTGAGAAGAGTTTTAAAGGCTGTAAGGTCTGGCTGCTCTTTTCATTCCCAAAGCATTTGTAGTTACAATTAAGATCTGTGTTAAACCTCCTGTCAATTAGCCTCAGCGCTGTGAAAAGCATCAGGGCCGGAGAGGACGGCTTTCCCTGGCTGAACAGGGAAGGAAGAACAGCAGCCTGCTTTAAAAGGGAAAGAAGAAATAAAAGCCTACAGAAAGAGGCTGACCCCACAGAAGAGAAAAGACGACTGTCTAGTGCTCAGCAGCTGGTGGGTACAAAGCCCCGAGCACCGGCCTCATGGGGCCGTGCTGAGGGAGGTGCTGCTGCTCCACGGCCCCAGCTGAGGGCACATCCTCAGCCCGTGGGTTACTGGAGGACAGCACTTGCCCTGCTGGGTTGCTCTGCTGGTTAGATTTAAATAGCGATTCAGTCTCCTGGTCTGAGAATGATTTAGCTACTTTCCCTCATCTGAAATGTCCAGGAAAAAAAAGCTCTATCTATTTTCTATTTTTATTCTGTCAAAAGTTTCCACTATGCTTTAGAAATTGCTCTTAGTTTAAAACAATAATAGTGCTCGAATTGGTAGTTTTTTCTGATAGGATGAAGCCTTGTTTTGACACCATCAGAATGAAAGAGCAAAATTAAGGTTTTTTTCCAACCTGAATTGACACTTTTTGAGTTACAAAAAATCAGATAAATTTCATTTTACATCAAATTTCATTATCATTATTAATTATTATTACTACTACCATTACTACTCCTACTACTATCACCAACATTTAAAAATTGCTAATAAACCACAAAGCCCTGTTAGCTCCTCTCTAACAAGACTTCTGGCTTCTCCTGCCTGAAGCAAGGGAGTTTGGGAATATCTGCTCAGGCAGAACTCCCTGCCTCCAGGGCTCCCATCCCTCTGTAACCAGGTGCATTGGTACAGGCCCTTGCAAAGCTGCAAGGAAAGGCCCAAGAGGGAGAGCTGAGATTGTCCTTGACTTCGGAGACCCTACGGCACAGCAGACTTTTATGCCTCCAACCACTGACGTGATATGAGAAAGCAGAGGGAGAATTTCTAATGGGAAGTATTTTAGTGTGTAAATGGCAATGTGTAACTCCCAGGACTGCTCCAGTTAGCCTAGTTAATGCTGACCTCTGGCTAGTCTTACCCTGGAGTCAGGGCTGTGCTGGGCAGCCTCAGGACCTGCAGCACAGTGACACAGCACCCCTGTTGCTCTGGGTACAGCTCAGTGCAGTCTGAGCCCCCTCCCATCCCACCCATCCCTCTGCTCCCTGACATTCAGAGCCCTCCAAGCAGTGGTCTGGAGGCTGCATATTCTCTCCTGGCTCTGTGCTGCATTCCACAGGAAGCAAGAGCGACAGTAACAATGAACTGGCACAAACCAAACATTAAATATAGTTAATTAGGGTTTTGACATTAAAATGACAAGCCATTCACTTCCTATGACTGTCCTAAGAGCAATTTTAGGAAAGAGTCGTATGCATGGGGCTAAGCAAAAAAGGGCACAGTATTCAAAAAGCCCCAGCAGTGCCAGGTGGTGGTAAGGAGACTGTTGGGTCAGGAATACACTCACTGTATCTGACAAATGACTAGTCCCTGTTTATTACGTGAGACAAATGCAATCTAAAGGATTGTGTTTCTGCCACAACTCAGCTCAGCTGCTGGATAACTGGTACCAAAACCAATCAGGACCCTTTTATCCCCCCAAGTCTGTCTTCCATACATGCTAATAAAGACACTTAAAATCTAATCTCCTTGTCTTCCCAAAATGGAATCCAGAGGAGCCAAATCTGACAGTCATTTTGCCGACAAGGCTCACAAGGGCATTAGAGTAACATACAGTTTTAGTTCCCTAATAGAGTTTTAAGCCCCTGAGAGATAAAGGAAAGTCAGTACGTAAATGAGGCGTTTGCTCCAAATAATTAGCACTTCTAGAGCATTTCTCATCTTCAAAGGGCTTAGTGCATGTCCTCGTGAGTGTGGTACACAGCCCCCTCTCAACAGATGGAGGAAGAGGCCAAGGGTATTTCATGATGTTTGCAAACAGAGCTGGGAAAAGGTCTGGAGGGCTGGTGAGGTTTGCACTCAGAGTTCATGGGCTGTTTCCTCTGCTTACAGAAATCCAGGTGGATTTCCATGGAGCTTGCCAGTCAGTTCAGCTTGGCAGGCCAGGGAGCTGGCTCAGCAGAGCAGGGCTGTAGGAATTAACCTGGGCCTGCACTCAAACCTCACGGGACGACTCTGACCTTTGAATAATTGAGCACTGCAGCGAAGAGGCTTCAGTAACAGAGCTCACAGCTTGCACACAGGAGCTGTTGGGGGTCAGGGAGGAAAACATTCCTCAATTTTTCATTAACAAGAAAACACAGATGCAAACTGTGCTCAGAATACAAAGGAACAGACCTTTTTGCAGGGGAAAATGACATGGTGGGGTGGGTTTGGGGTTGTTTTAAACTATGGTCTGTGGTGCCTGCAGGGCTGGTCTTGCTGGTGTGGAAAGGTCACGAGTATGGTTGGTCACAGGGATGTGGACAGGGCTAAGTTTGACGCTAAGGAGGCAGAGCTCTCTGAGCAAGGCTCGTCCCAAGGGGTTGTGGAAAAGGCAGCTGCAGCCAACCTGTTTATCACAGAATTGTTTGGGTTAGAAGGGACTTCTGAAGATTATCTAGGCCAACCTCCCTGCAACAAGCAAGGATATCTTCCATGAGATCAGGTTGCTCAGAGCCCTGTCCAGCCTGACCTTGAATGTTTCGAAGGATGGGGCATCCACTGCCTCCCTGGACAACCTGTGCCAGCTCCTTGGCACCCTCACAGTAAAGAGTTTCTTCCTAATATCTAATCTGAATCTACCCTCTTTCAGTCTAAAGGCATTTCTTACTGTTCTATCACTACACACTCCTGTAAAAAGTCCCTCTCCAGCTCTCTTGTAGCCCCTTTAGATATGGGAAGGTGCTCTAAACTCTCCCTGGAGCCTTTACTTCTCCAGGTTGAACAGTCTGAACTCTCTCAGCCTTTTCTCATAGAAGAGGTGCTCCACCCCTCTGAGCATTTTTGTGGCCCTTTATCCCGATGGATCTTACATAGCACAGCAGCTGCACAGGCTCATCTTACTCGGCTCAAGTCCCATCAGAAGTTGCCCACACCACACCTTTCCTCCTCTAGTGCAGACAGTCCCTGTGCCTGACTGTTAGCAGCAAGTTCAGGTTCTCTTTTGCCTTGCTTTTTGCCTATGGTATGATTATTTTTTTAAGTGAATAAACTGCTTGTCACTCGAAAATAGATCAAAAGGACCCAATTACAGCTGATATTCTTGATATTTCTTGAACCACACACAGAGAAACTGAGGGTTTAGATTTCCAGTGCAATGTAATTTGCTCGGAACTAAATGAAACCTTTGCTTCAGAGGTTCTCAATGGACTTGTGTTCTCTAACAGAGCCAACATCAGTTT
This sequence comes from Lepidothrix coronata, assembly GCF_001604755.1. Classification (NCBI taxonomy): domain Eukaryota; kingdom Metazoa; phylum Chordata; class Aves; order Passeriformes; family Pipridae; genus Lepidothrix; species Lepidothrix coronata. Next base: position 3,391,559 of record NW_016690182.1, read on the forward strand.
CCCAAGTTGCATAACTGAGGCATGGGGAGTTCAGAAGGTTTGCTTAACGTCAAACCTCAGTGCAACAGGGAAGCAAAGATGTAATCCAGGCATCCAGCCCCCTGTTTACTTTCTCATCAGTACATTTCCCTTCCTGCCATAATATGATACCACAAAAACATTTTTATTTTTATAAAATATTTTGAGGTTGAAGAGACTACCACATATATAATAAGGCATCAGAACTGACTGCTCCAGAGTAAGAAAACTTCTGCAAATCTAGTAATTATTTTAAGAAGACTGATTCATTTGAAAAGAATTATCTCACCAAACATTTTGCAAGAATGATGATGTATTATCCCAAGGAAATTTTGAGGTGACTTTTAGAAATTACACTCAGCCATGGAACAAAAGGAAGCAATTGAAATATTCGCTTCTGCTCAGATATTTTTAATAGAGGAAAGCTTGTTAAAAATAAACTGTAAAAAAGATTTGGGCGGAATCACAAATCATCTCATTAGCATTTGGGGCAAAAAAAAAAAAAGCAAAGATGAAATATCAGCTTGAAAAGTCTTTTCTGCAGAGCCAATTTTCTCCCCCTTCCATCTGGTTTATCTGTATTCCAAAATTCTCATTTTCAAAGAAGTTTCTAAAATGGTAATTCCGGACTGTTTTTGTTCTTACTAAACAAAGCAATGTACACCCAATATAGAAATATAAAGAGGAATGCAATGAATTAGGTTTTTTTTTTTTTTTTTTGTCTGCCAGTTGATTTTTAAAACCAAATCAAGGGTTTAAAAAGAAAAAAGATAAAAACAACCTTGGGGTTAACTGAGTCTTTAGTCTCTGGTCAAACACAAACCAGCATCAGTGACTCAACGAGGACCAGAATCACAGATGAGACCTTTAATGGGAGGGACACCCTCCCAGCACTTAAGAGACTAATACAGAAAAAGGAGATGTGGCAAATGAAGCAGCAGCATATGAAGGGCAAACTGGAAATTCTGCTTTAAACAAGAATTTGAAATATGCCCAGTGCTACTTCTCAACATTTTGTGGACTCTGATTGGAGGAACAGTAGTAAAAAAGTGACACTTTCCTGCAATGAAACAATTAGAAAAGTAAACTATTAAAAGAAATTTCTACAAAGAAATATCTAGAATTTTAAAGGTAGTATTCAAACAGATGATCTTTATTTTGCAGTTTATTAACTTTTTATAAAGAACATTAAAATGAAGGTTAAGAGAAACTTACCCCATAGACCAGTTCACCCACCATGCCATTCCATATCTTAGTCTCAGGGTCCCTAGCTCCATATTTCCCATCTCCAACAATTGACAGTTTGTATTTTATTCCAACATGTTTTGCTATTTCAGAAGCTAAGTCTACACAATATCCTTCATATCTCTCATTCCCTTCTAGTTGTTCATGGTTTTTCTTATACATTACATATGGTGATTCCTTTGAAACAAAAGTAAAGATCAAAAGTCTATGAATGTAAAATACAGCTGTAAACCACACACAATGAGAGTTGTTATTATCCTTTATATTACTGGCTAGTATTTACAATATTTCCTGCTTTGGTACAGAAATTAGAAAGACAGACTTCTGCAGTTTAAAAATCTTTGGCTGATCCTACAGCCACACATACTGTTGATTGCACTCCTAGTACGGACCCACTGAAGACAGCAGGATTTTTAAACAAAGTTACACTTCTGTTTGCAGGCCTCATTAGGCAGTCAAATAGCATCACTGCAGTAATAATTCAGGTTTTAATGTTTAAGGACTGACATACCCAACACCTGTACCATCAACATCATTTCTTAAGGCCCCAGTGGTCTAGAATGGGGCTCTGATGGAAGTATTTCCGAAGCAGCCTAAGGGAATCTAGGCTAAAATCCTCAGCAGAATTTTTTATCATTGAATTCCCTTAGCCTTCTTGGGAAATTCTAGCTGAAATGCTGGTTACATCTCGCTAAATCCATAGGAGTATAAAATACAATGCTTCAGGAAATAGCATAAAATTGGCTCATGCTTAGCAGAACTGTAACAGGCACAAAAGTCACAATGAATACTGTACAGAGCAGGTCTGTAGAGGCGTTGGGAGGTGCTGCTGCTCGTGAGACACAGGAAGAGCTTTGCTCCTTTGGAATTGCACAGGTATAGGCTGCTTTTCACACAGTGCTAGAGCAGTTCCAGTTCTCTACAGGCTTCATTGTGCCACCCTTACTCAGTCCACAGGGGTTGCGTTTACAGGAGCTGTACCTGAGTGAGGGGTGCAAGATTTGACCCTACAGCAGGAAGGCCAGATCCTGTGGTCATTTACATACATGCACAATAACTTCACTTACATGAGGCATTTAATTGAGTTCAAGTGTCTGAGAAGCAGCAAAACACAATGGTGAGCTCAGTGAGCTCCTCCAGTGAGCAAACTTACTGATAAGTTTGCAGGGTCAAGCCCTCAGAACATCTCTGGGAGATACTGAACTTTCCAGTCACTTGAAGTCACACAGTATTCAACATCTGCCTCCTGGCAAGGTGTCTAACACACCTTTGTGTTTCCTAAACACAAACACACTAAGAACATAAAACTTACCAAGATGGTAGTGACTACTATAGTTCTGTTCTCCACAGATGAGCTGTCATTAGAGGGGAGCTGATCTAATGCTGGCACAAATCTTTCATATTCATTCCAATAACCAGCCTATAAAAATGGAGATTGTTATCTCATTACACACCTTTACAAGGACTCTGGTACCTGAACTTCTAAAAGAAACTGTCGAAACATATGGGTTTGTAACATTTCTCACATTTCTGTTTCTGTCATTAAAGTACCACATTAGCTTTAAGTTAATTTCCTTAAAGAAATAATGTTCTCAACCCCAAGAGCAAATAAGCACAAGCCAAATCAAAGTGAAAATACATATTAAATTCCCCTATCTCAATCAACATCATCATGGTGCCTGTGGAATAAATTCCCATGTTTCCACAGCATAAGAATATACTACAGGCAAGAAAATAAACTGCACAGCATTCTGAATAAAGTTCTCTGATTTTGTAATTTTTATCCATATTCTGCTGCAGTTTGGCCAGTGAATACAGCCCCTGCAGACCTTCCTGAACTGGCTTGAGAGCAGATGCAGACATTGTCAGCAATGCAGGCACAGCAGCTTTATCTTCAGTACAGGATACAAACCCCTTTGTGAGGTGACTGTTTATCAGCTGGCTAGTGCTGACCTTCGTGGTGCTGTGGCTACACCACTAGGCTACTACACTAGTTTTTATATTTCTGCACAACACAGAAGTAACACTGTTGGCTGCACTGTACACCTACATGAGTGCCTGGGCCACGTCCACAGGCTTTTTGTTATCAAACATGTGCAGAAGTGTTTAAGGAGTCTCAGTGGTGACCAAGCAGGTTAGGTACCTATCTACGGGTGAAGTCAGGGGGAGTTAAGAGACTCAGCTATGCAGACTCCTCTCTCAGTACTTCTGTGACCCTATCCACCTAATTATTTTTGAAAATCTGCCTTAAACGTCTTTTACAACACAGAACTAGACAATTATCCCACTTAGGATCTACAATTTATTTAGGAGACAAGAGAATGAGTAGGAAATTCTAACTAAAATCAAACATTTCCTGTTAATTTCAGAAGGTCTCACTGTTTCCAGCTTCACTATGGCTCTAAAGCACTATATGGTTAGGGAAGGAAAGACTGAAAAAATTTAGAAGAGAAGGCTAAGCACAGGAGCATGACAGCAGGTATTATGCTTGGCAGTGGAAAACCTCCAGAAGGGTTTTAAAAGAAGAAGTTGTGCCTGAAGTTGACATGGAAACCAATGAAGATATTAAGCAAGGTGAGTGGTTTAGTCCAGGAACTGAATAGAGAAGGTTCCTGGGATAGGGAAGACAGCAGAGAAGGTGGGGATTTCTCAGGGCCCCATTATTACACTGCCTCTATGGTATTTTTGTTTCATTAGTTTCTGGTGAAGGTGTGAAATCTGGATGCATATCTTGAAACCCACCTTCCGTGACCCACCAGCTTTCATTTCATACACATCAATGGTGTAATTCATTCTCCGCCCATAGGTGTCGAACTGGATGTTCCCTGTCATTCCTTGTACTTGCACCTTAAGGGAAAAAACAGGAAAAACATTTTAATAAACGATTCACTTTATTTTTTTGCTCTGTTATATTTTGCAGGAACCTACTAGCCCTAGCCCAATTCTTACCTATGTAAGAGCCTGGTAATGCTTTTGACACAGCCAGTTATATTCTTCAAAACAAAACCAATCCAAATTCTCTCAGTTCCAGCTGTACATATTTGTTAGTTAGTACTCAGCTGGTGACTCACTGCTGCAGAGTGAGCTGCATTTAGGTGAAATTAGCCCTGCAGGTATGTTAAATGTAAGAAAGACTGATTCTGCCACGCTTGGTCACGCTGAGTTCACTGGTACAGCACGGAGCACCAGCGAGGCACGAGCAACAATTCAGTGCCATTAAACCCCTCACAACATGGTACAGAGCGATCTGCAGTGTGGACCAGACTGACATAGCACATTCCAGGAAGTGCTTTATTTTAAGATCAGTCCCAGTGCAGGAGAAAGGAATGAATGTCTTCTCTGAATGAGCACAGACAATTGCCTCTACTGCTTATGGAGTTTTGGTCTCGGTCGGGATGGATGGGTGTGCAGACGGTAAGTCATTAGCGTTGCCTACTCACATGAATCATCCAAAGGGGAAGTATAAAGTACCTCATTTCAAAGAAGAAGTCTTTCTTATTTCCCTGTATTAAAGGATGAGGTATTTTCACTCACATCACTTAGCAACACTGACAAGCTGTCATCTCAGGCAGAAGAGGTAACAGTCTCAAACTTCAGGAGGGGTAAATTAGCTTTAATATTTAGCAAAAACTGTGGAAGTTCCAGGAAGAAGTGATGTTAGACTAGTCAAAGGCAAACTGTTCAGGGCTGGTGACTGATCTGCTGTTCACAGTTTAGAGATGGTGGACAAGGATACATAAAATAACCAAAATTCCACGGACCCCAAATTATCCAGTGAGCCAAATTCAGACTGACATACGAGTAAATGGATTTGAACCTTTCTTAAAATAGTCTATATCATTACAGGGGGCTGGAAGAAAATGTGAGTTATTCATCTCCAGAAAGCTAGACAGATGAAATGGATTTTGAAAACCAAATTTGACCCTAAGAGGTCTTATCAGCTGTGGACTGAGCAAATGTATTTGTGGGGTAGTTGACACATAAGTTGCATCCAGATGTGAGTTGCTGTGCCTGCTTTTGGCTCCTGCTGGAAGCTGTCTGGCTACCTTAGCACAGCAGTGACTGTGTGTCCCAGCAGAGCTTGTTAGACCAACTTCATCCTGATGTGCATTGAGACATGAGCTTCGTGCACTGGACACCTCTGGACTTCAAATTTAATTTGTTTCTATCTTTGGTGGGAAAACTCAGCACTTTGCAAAACCTGGCTGCACCGAGGCAGGAAGGCTCACCCAGGACTGAAACTCTTCTGGTAGCAGCATGTGGAGGCAATCACAAACACAGTGACTATTTATAAGTGTCCAGATCTGCTCAGGCAAACTGTCTGCCACTGACCTCATGTCTTAGAACCAGCTTCAGAAGCAAAGACATGCGCAGTTTTCAAGGCTGTAGGGAAGAAGATTCAAGTAATGCCTATTTCTCTTTGGCCAGCAGGATGACTATAGTGTGGCACTGAACCTTCTGCTGGCAGGGGATGGATATTTCAAGGATATCTCAGAAAAAAATATTCTTATCTGAGTTGATGCTACAGAGTAGAGAGGAAACATTGTTAAATCAGAGTTGTTTTTTTTTTTTCCCTAAGCAAAGATTCAAGATCATTGTCTGAACAGAAGGAGAGAGGGTGATGGAACAGGATGGGGACTGGAAGGCAGTGTGGGATGATCTTGGGTAGCTATTGTTGGAGGTGTATATAAAACTCACTTGCATGACTTTGGATAGCTAAAACAATATAAGGCAACCAGCCAAAAGTCAAACTTCTGCATTTTTTGCCAAATCATGAGTTTGGCTTTTTATAATATTTTTTAATATGTTTTTTAAAAAAAATTCTCCTAAATAAGGGAGTGTCCTGTAGAAGTGTTAGTTTTCTCTACTGACATGAATACTTCATACCTCATTCAGAGGAGTTTTATGTTTTGCTTGTAATTAAGTTCAAATGGACAGTACCAATTCTTTAACTATTGTAAAGGTTGAATTTAGTTATTTCTTTTCAAAAGTATGCAACACTACATTAGTGAATGTGCAGTTAGGAAGTGACAAAATGGTATAAAAAAGAGCTCTGGCTCTTTTTATGTGAGACTGAACCACCTCTCTCACTCCTAAGAGCAATATAATCTGATTACAACTGTCCACAATTCATTATAACCTCCTGATAGAATCCTTAACAATTTGGTAACTGAGAAAAAGCAGTAATTAAGCCAAGTGTATGAAGGTTGACCTAGCATTTGTTTACACCTAACACGGGCTTAATTCTGATCTCACTCACTCCAGCTCTATGTCTGCATTAATATAATCAATTCTAACAGGTTTATTTGAGAGTTATTTGAGCCAGATCAAAAGCAGAGTTTTTGTCTCTTGTATCTACAAAAACATTATTCAATTTTTTTCATTGTCAATAGCTTTAACACAAATAGCAGCATAAGAAGAGTGAAAAATCAACAAAATTAGAGACATAAGTGAGGTAAGATCCTATATTATTACTAGTGTCAGGGATAAAAAATTGGCCATGCAGCAGGTAATCTGTTTGAGTGTTATGCCAGGAATCAGAACTGGTTGGAGGTTAAACTGTGTCAAGGTTCAGGCTGGTGCTGAAATCCAGCAGTACTGCTGTGACCAACAACAATTCTTCCACTGCTTTAAACCAATCTGAGTTGACTTTTTACTGTCAAATTAACAAAACTGCACACTTGTGTTTTAATTCACAAATACACGTATTCCTGCAAGATTTACAATACACATGCTGTAGACCCACTCTAGTTCTCTTAGTCAGATTTGCAGGCTCAGACTTTAGAAACCCCCAATACATGTTTGACTGCAAAAGGCTCATGCTCACTCTCAGGGGAAGTTGGGGTGTGACAGGGGATCTGAGGGACTGTGGGTGCTCTGGTGTGAACAACCAGGCAGCTGCTGCACCAGTATTAGAGGGATGAGATTGTGGCCGAAGCTTTGAGAGCTAGTTTGTTACGCCTTGCTCTCCATTGAATACATTTTATCCACCCTTCGGAGCTTGTCATTAAGTTTGTTTTCACTTTCTTTTTTCCCCCGAGGAGCTGCAGCTGTTTGTGTGAGGGCAGGAGCTCTGTGTACACGGAGCAGGACACAAGCGTGGTCCCAGCAGAATTGCTGCTGCTGTGGAACACACACATTCATTAGCCAGCACACTCGCCCTTACCATTTTCAGCGCTCTTTCTATATCAATTCCTTGGCTCCATGGTACTGCAGGGTTAGCCAGGCAGTCTCCAGCACTGCCTCTCCTGGAGACATCCACACGCTGTCTTCGGAGGTAACGGAAAGCCTCTGCTATGACTAGGACTGCATCGTGGGTCAGTGCAGATGTGTACTGCAATCGGGGCAAAGAGAAGATGGTGACAAACTGCAATCTTAGAACTGCCCCACGTGTGTCAGGTGAAGTCCTCCTCTTTGTTAGAACACTCTTACAAGAATCACGCTTGCCAAGCCATTTGCTTGCTCCCTGTCTTTCAGCTGGTGATTTGTTAGTTTAAAAATTCAACTTATTTCAATTAACAAATTAAAAATATTTTCATTTTGTATAGCATATATAGCAGCAAAATAACAAAACCAGTTTATAGTTGCACAAAATTTCAATTTAATTGGAAACCTCATCTAAATGAGGTTAGTACAAAAGTCTGCAGTTCCATGCTGGACCATACTGCTACCAAAGAAAAGCTCATATGTGGGTTTTTGCTTGGAGTAATTTTTTTTGTTTTTAACAAGATTGCCAAGACAGCTTTGAACTGAAGTTAACATAAATCACTTCTGCTTGGATCACAATTCTGATTAGGTAGCATCTGTGGCAAGAAACAGATCAGATTAGTTTTCTTAGAAAACAGCTATACAGGCAAGCAATCACAAAATACACTTTAGGCATTACATCTCTTCAGTAATTTCCCACCTGCCTTCCCTTACTCCATGGCAAATCTGCAGAGGGTGGGAAACTGTGTGTAGCAGCAGCTCTTGAACAAAACTCCCAGACAACTTACTTGTTCATGCTGCTGTCAACTTCATCCACTGCTTGTCACATATATCTGGTGACACCCCCTGGTGCTATAAATTTAGTATCTCCTAGGAAATGTTATGGAAGTGGGGGTTTTTTTCACATTTTTTCCACATTTATGTGTTTGTCTAGAAGTTTGTCCCTCCTGGACTTTGCATGTGACATCTCTGGCTTTCACTGGCATTACACCTCTAACTTCAGGGTCTGTGTAGAGGAGACCCTGTCAGCACACACCTACTGGGAGCAATCAAATGTGTTCAGTGTGTAAGACCAGATTTCAACCCTCTTGTAACTGATCCTTCATATTTCCACAGCGTTTGTAAGAGGATGAAGAGGAAAAAACAAGAATGTAAGAGGGATCTGTGTGTACTGGTGCTCCTGCCCTTCTTATGGCAGTCTGTGGTACCACAGAGACCCTGCCTCCCAAGGAACCTGATGCTGGAGTTCGTGCCAGAAGACGTGCTGCCCATGCACGAGTTAGGCCGAAATCCAAGTTTCAACTGCTTGTTCCGATTCGGAAGAAGTTAATTCTATCCTGTAGGGCAGGATAGCACAACTGAAGGTCTGCATTTCTTAAAACTGTGTGTTATCCTTCAGTTTGACAGAAGCCCTTATGAATTCTGCACACAGTGAGGTGTCTGCATGTGCAGATCAAGAGAATTCTGTCTGATAAAAAAAAGTGCAAAGGTAGGGCTGTGAAAAACGTTATACAGCAGACATTCTTACTGACCTTTAAACAACAACAGTTTATAAACTCTTACTGGGTGTGTATGGTGGTTCCTGCTCTGACTGTAAAGGCACAGGCATTCTCTGATCATGCCCACCTGCACCTCTCCCTGTAGTGCTTTGCAATGATTACTCTCTCCTCTTTTAGAAAGTTAACAAAGGTTATACGTCACAATCCACGCAACAATACAGAACCAGACAGTATTTTTAAGGTATTTGTTCTTGTATTAAAAAAAAATCTTGTAATAGCTGTCCAATCTAGCACTACATAAAACTTACACACTGATAATTTTTTCAGCAGACTGCGTCAATTGTCAGTAACCTTAATGCAGTCCCTTCCAAGTCATGCCAAGAGAGCTATCTAATTTTCTACTTTATTTGAATTCTACTTATAAATGCATGAGCATGCAAAGAGAAAAAAGAGAGAAAGAAGGGAAAGGCTGATAAAATACAGAATAAATTAAACATTGGGGCTTTAATCTCTAGGCAATTTTATTTCCTAATCAAAAATACTGTACATCAATTTTTAAGTATGCTTTTTGTCTGATTGACAAATACTGTGCACATTTCTATAATGAGCGATACATTTGTGCAAAGGTAAGGTAATCTTTGTGTTTGTACCATATACTTAAGAACCTTTGTTAAGGAGGAAGAATAATTATTCCCTCAAGGTAAATTGCTTTCAAGTGGAATAAAATTTTCTCAGGTTAACTGTATGTATTTCAGAGCTTTTAAGATTAGTATGATACTTATCTTCACTTCTGCATCACTGCTAGGAAGCTTTAGAAAGCAGGACTAGGTCCTAATCCACGGGCAACAGTACACTAATCTGGGCTTTGTGAGCCTCTGTTTGCCTTTCTCTTCTTCCTCTGAAATGCCCACCAAGGCTGTGGGATGGTGTGGGATTAAGATAATTTTCCTCCCTCACAGAAATCATATGCTCCCAGGGATGGAAAAGTGTATCTCTGAATGGCACTGCCAGAAGCAGCAGAACCTCGTAACTGGTTCCTGTTGTGTCTTTAGTCCAACCCAGCACTACCACCTACCCTGGTAACCCCCCATGCATGGGACTGGAAGAGATTTTTCCTTCATATCTAGTATTTTAATGCTTTCCTGAATTTTGTCTTACTAATACCAAGACATGATCCCAGTTTATCAAAGTAATTTTGAAATCCAAATCTGTTCATCAATTTGCATGTGTCCCACCCAAATTAACAGGACAGACATGAACTGTCTAATCATGGCTGTGGTTCTTAGGTTTGGCTTCCCTGACTGGACTTCTGGGAGTGACAGAATTTAAGGTCTTCTCATCTACCACCAGACCAATATCCATTCACCTATGGATATTGTTGAAAAAGAACAAGCCTCACAAAAAGAAGAGAAAGAAGGAATGTAATAGGAATATTAGTAATATGCAGTGGTCCTAGAAGATTTTATAATTTCCATGCCTGGACAGAGTATCCTTGATGCACTCCTTGACTGGACAGTGAATAGCATCTCTACTACAGAGATGCTATAGTAGAGGCACAAAAAGATCTGGGGGAGATAGCAACAGGTTACCAGTCTCCTAATAAGAATGGCATTTACTTCACTCACTCTATGACAGTTTTGGTAAACCTGGGACTTCCATTCAAAAAAAATTGAAAAATTTTATTGGTTGCAGATATAATGGCCAGACTATTCAAGTAAAGGACAGAGGTGCAAAATACAGGGTTAGATTAGGAGGGCAACTGTCAGCAGTGACTGTGAGGTAGCAGTGGCTCCTCAGTGAATTCAGAGCTACTACATTTTGCACATGAAATTCTCTATTACCATTTAAATGGACTAGTAATCCACAGTCTGCATCTAAACCCTAACCTAATTAGCCCCCACCCCCACCCCAAAACTAACTCAAGAAGCTCAAGTCAAAAGTTGTTATATCCACTGCACAACACCAGGATTTGCAAGCCCAAGCCTTTGCCTCTAAGGAACTCCCACCATGGTGGGCACTTGTGTGTGACTACCAGCCTCTGCTTCTTTCTTCTGGAAGGGCAGTGAATGTTGCAGTATAGTCTAATCAGGGATCTGTATCATGCACATGCAAATATCCGAGGTTAAAAAGTCACAAATAATTATTAAAAGCATATCATTGCCATCACTGTCAGGTTAAAATAAATACCTTTAATGGTGAGTTTTTAGCTTCAGGGAATTCCCTTTCATCAAGCCTCACCCAGCGCTGCAGAAATTGTTGAACCATTGGGTTTTCATTATTAACAATCTGGAATCCAGTAATGTTGGCACCTCCATGCATTACTCTCTCCAGAACAATGTCTGTGAAACCCTGGGAGGACACATGTAAAAAACGAGAATCATTGTCATCCAAAGTCCCTTTTCTTTGGCTCAGTTTTACCTGCTACAAGTGCAGCACAAAAGAAATGGATTAATGTCCCTCTTGTTAGCTGACAATATTCTACCAAGGAGACAGAATAGAATTTAAAACATCTTTTTGTTCTTTCAGTACAAAACTGCCTTGTTGGATTGTGGCAACGTGGTACGTAATGTTCACCAGTCAGAAAGAAAACTGTGGGGGAACTTGAAGTACTATTTCCTCTGTTGTCCTCAGCATGATGAAACTGGTCAAAGACCTCAAATCCCATTTGTACAGTAAAGTGCAAAGGAAGGTTCAGGGCTGGGAGCAGAAAACCACTCGACACTCAACTGTTCTGTGGAGGCAAAGCACACACCTCTTGCCAGGCAGTTCTCCATCACAGCATCTCTTAGCATTTCACTTGCAAACAGAACGGGATGATTCTCTCCCACTCTGTTGTTATTTATACCTGAGGCAGTAAATTGGAGTCTTTTTGATTAGTATGACTTGATTGCAGTCATGTTTATCTGAATGTCAATGGTTACACATGCTAAAAGGCAACCCAGAATAAGAACCTCTGTATTTCTATGCACACGCTAATCAGTGAGATCATGACTGGTTCTTATAATGCAAAATGACACATTTTAAAGTCAGACAGTACTTATACTAAATAAGAGTAATTTAAAAATTTGTCTTTTCTGCTTTAATCACACCAAAACATGGATATAGAAAATCTTTGAGTAAGTAGGATTGCTAACTAGAAAGTGTGAGTTTTGGAAAAACATTTTTCCAATCACAGTAGACACAGAACTCAAAACTGAGTCTTTCTGCAGGATTAATTACAATACAAGATGTTTATAAGGAACTTAAGCAGATGGTGTTTCAAAGGCATCAGAGAAGTCCCTGAAAGTCAATCCTACAATCCAGAAGAAGCTCTGATACAAATAAAAATGTACTGCCTCTTCCTGGTAGGTCAGCACATACAAAGGCACAACCCTACAGTCTGAAATACAAAAGAAAAGCTAAACAGCTTGGCTGGTTTAGTTAATGGAATTGTTCTAATTTGCAGCCTTTTACCACTTATACACAAATATGCTAAACTTATTTTTCCTGGAGTGCTTAAATATAAAGTATGTTACATAGAAGATTACAGTCACAAGCATTTAATTTATGAGGACAGAAATCAGTGCAAAGCACACAATTAAATTATTATTTTAAAACTGGTAGAGGATATGAGATTCTCAGACCAAAGAACGACCATAACTGAGTAAAAATGAAATACCAGTTCTAGTATTTACAGAAGTAATTTCTCAAAATCCAAGAACTCATCCATGCATTTCCACTTTCTTATTAAAGTTGCCACAACCTGAACAGAATATATTACCCTCTAAAATGCAGCTATACTTATCATGAAGAAAAGTTCTTACCAGGTTAGCTAACATGTAGTGATAGCCTCTAGAATGTTTGCCGAGGACTACAACCTGTGTGAAGAAAAAAATTACATATTATTCAGCTGTAAGAAGGTGACTCAACCAGTGGAAAACAGCCAGAGAATGAACATTCTGGTAATCTTTTATGCTCAATCCATAGACATGATGTAGTAATTTCTGTTTTTAAAACACACGAGCAGAGTAAAATAAAGAGTAACTCACAAGGCTGAGGAGACTCCGCTTGCAGAGATGACCTTACCCAGCAAACTCACTCTTGTGATCACAGTGTCTTCCCTGCTGACCAGGTTCATTTTAGTTATCAGTTCAAGCATTTCTGCTCTGAAATGAGGTAATACTATATCCACCCACTCACTAAACTCCTGTTTACTTTGTTCCTTGTTTGTGCAGTGTATGAGAGGTGGAGGACACAGCCCAGCCACTCACTGTCTTTATTAAACTACCAGCACAGCAGGGCTGGTCAGGTCATACAAGGAGTTTCCTGCCATGACAACCCTGGCCAAGCCTTGTCATACATGAATGCTTAAAGTCAAATTCCCAAAGTTATAAGCAGTGACCTTCATTGCCTTTTCACAGCTTTCAAAAGGACTGAAAACTTGTCACTTCCAGTGCATCTAAATGGATACATCTGACCTTAAGCATTTTGTCAAAATTTCTACTAAATGTTATGTTGCACATCATCTCCTGCCCTCCCTGACCCCACTTGGGCATCTCTCTGTACAAACAGAGTCATTAAATGGAATTGCTAAGAGACAAAAAGGCAGTAGGACGAACTAAGCAGGTGGATGCTGTGAGGGTCACAGGGAAGAGTGTCTGGCGAGCCTGAACTCTGCCATCCTGTATGCTCATCCCCACTTTAGGAACACTGTGCTTTTGCATAAAGAAGGAAAACATACATATCTCCCACGTCTATGCAGCTGACTGCTGCCTCACCAGCAATCCCTTCGTGCAAGACTTATGCCACTGCACTTCAGACCCAGCCCTCGCCTTCAGATGGTAATCTCAGTAACATCCGTCCAGTCCTACAGCCATCAGGTGCAACAACATCCAGCAGTAAGAATTTAATTTATAACTGTGGGGATTCCATGTGTGTCAGGACATAACTCATCTTACCCAGAACTGCTGGGTTAAAAATAATCAACATAATGTTGGTGATACACACACGTGTATCACTGACTACATCCTATGAGCAGCTCAAGTGAACAGATGATGCTTTTTGATGGAGAATCATCCAAAAATCTATACACACCATACAAACATACTTGTCCATGGTCATAGAAAAATGCTCCAAATGCCCATACTTTAAAAGACATCTTTTCAACATGTCTTTGCTAAAAACAGATGACATTTGAGTCACTGACTTCAAAGATACGGTTGAGCCTATTCAAGTTCTTGATTAAATTATTAAGTTCCCAATTGCCTCTTTGGGTAGTATTGTCCTTAATAGATGCCATTTCTTTTAAATTCACATTTAATTCTGTAGGAATTTGCATACTTCCAACAGTCTGAAAATAAATTGCTGCTCAGGTCCTCTAGAGAACTGTATGTACACTCCGTTGGTAGAAAGCATCTGCTTTCCTCCACTCACATTTGTTTTCTATGGAAATGTGCAGGCTTTCTTCAGATCATCTGGTGTGCATGCTATTTGCATACTGAATTCTCTGTGTTTTAATTTCACCTTAAAGGCAGGTTAGAGACAAAGAACTTACTTAAGAACAACAATACTCTTTGTGGTTTCAATCCTAATAACAAATAAGAAAGCTTTTATGTTTCCACACAGAAATGTGTTTATTTAAGAGAAAAATATCACCACAGATGAAGTCAGAGGCTGTAAGAAAAACACACATGGAGCCACTACAGGCATCAGGAGCAATAATGCAAATAGGAAATGTAGAACTCATTAGCATAGATCGGACTCAACTTCTGTCTCATCTGTTGTCATGTCTTCAAACTGACCAGAAATAATTCCGGTTAGTCCTGTAGAGAGGTTCAACATACTACAGTCAAGCTTTAATTCATAAAGCGTCTTTTAGAAGTGACCTGCCAGCATTTCTACTCACACAATCAACCCTGTTAGCTCATAACCATTGAACTGGATCTTAACAATGTTTTTAAAATTCACTACACACTACATTGCAGTCCTAAATCTTAACAAGTACAGCTCTACTCCTCCCTCACCTTCCACCCTCTACCAACTGCCCAGCATGTTGAAGGGAGCTGCTGGATTAGTGAGCCCAGCAGAAACAATCACAGACATATGTTACTCCTAGGGGAGTGAAGGGATGGATAAAGCTTCTTTATGAAGAAGGAAAACAGGAGTATAACAAATAAATCTCATCAACTGCTGATATATTGTGAAGCTTATACTGAAAGTGGGATATTGAATAGTGGTGGTGAATAGAAAGCCAGGATTACAGGGCAAGGATTTCACAGAGCTACATGTCTTTCGTAAGTTTGACTTCCGAGACTTAATATTGCTTTCACCTTGACTGAAAGAAAAGCTTATAAGATTTTACACTGAACAAAGGAGGAAGGAAAAAAACGGCTGGAAACCATCATGAATAATTCAGATTTCTGATCCCACATAATTCTTACTTTGTAGATAAAAAGATCATAATGTCAGGTTTGATATAGAATCAAATAAAGTTTGTATTTTTAATTAACTCTTCGGATATTTCCAATTAATTAAGAGAATATCTAGAGGGAACATAATTAAAATGTATCTGGTTTCAAAATAAAAGTAAAATCTGCTGGCCAACACCAGGCTTACTTGAAGTGCAGACCTATATGCCAGATTGAGGAATTAAGTCAGCATTGCCAATTTTACTTTTTTGATTTGCCTGGGGAAGTTCACTGCAAGCCTAAAGACAATTTGGTTTCCAATTCATCAGTCACCATTATAATAAAAAGGCAAGTACAAATTTTAATTACCTTAGTTTTTACATTTTTCTTAGTCTGGAAGATAGCACTTTAGATATTATTTGGCTAATATTAAATTGGTATGAACTGTTGCAATATTTCTAAAGCAATAATGACAATTCTCTCATGATGTAGTTCAAAGACTACACAACACCTAAGAGGAAGGACAATGAAGAGGAAGCAAAATAACTTTAATATTAACTTCACAACTGCTACACTATCTTTTGACTTATTTTCTAGTCAAATTACAAGCACAGGCAGTTCCTGGTCTAGAACATGGATCTGGGTTTTTAGGCCATGACAATTAAATACTGGGGTTAAGGATGAAGGAAACATTATGAGGAGACTGGTGAACTCTTAGATGAAAGTCAAGGCAAGAAAAGTCAAGGAAATGAATATTTCTCCAAGGACTTGATGAGGAACTAGGATGGTAAGAACAAGGTGTGTAGGTGAGCAATAAGCGCAGACCACAGGCAAGGAAAGAATGAGCTAACGAATGACAAGACCCTGTGGACTCAAAAGAGATCAAGCAATGGAAGAACAGTACAAGTCTGGCAAGTGGGACTGAGCAGTCCTAGTTTGTCTTTTAAAAATATCAGTGGTCTGTCTCTGATTCATAAAATTTCTTTTATGGATGGAGGAAATCACAGAACGGGTGAGGCTGGCAGAGGTCTCTAGGAATTGTCTTTTCCAACCCACTAGCTCAAAGCAGGGGCAGCAAGAACAGGCTGCTCAAGATCATGTCCAGTCAGGTTTGAATATCCCCAAGACAGATTCCACAAGCTCTTTGGGCAGCCTGTTTCAGTGTCTGATCGCTTTCACAGTAAAATGACTTTTCTTATGTTCAAACAGAATTTCCTGCATTTCGGTTTGTGCCCTTGTCTCTTGTCTTGTCACTGGGCATTGATGAGACCCTGAAACTCAGAGAGACTCTCTGAGAAGAGCCTGACTCGAACTTCTTCATTCCTTCCTATCAGGTATTTGCAGACAATATTGCTTTGAGCTTTCTCCTCTCCAGGCCAGGCAGCTATGCAACCCAAGCTCTCTCAGCCTTTCTTCGTAGGTCAGATGTTCCAGTCCCTTAATGGTCATAGGGCCCCTTCCCTGGACTTATTCCTGGATGCCCGTGTCTTTCCTATACTGGGGAGCCCAGAACTGTACACGGCACTTCAGATGTGGCCTCACCACTGCAGAGCAGAGGGGAAGGGTCACCTCTGTTGACCTGCTGACCATGCTAATACAGTGCAGCCCGGGATGTTGTTGGCCTTCTTCACTGTGACACTGCAGTGCTGGCTTGTGGTCAACTTGACTGCCAGGACCCCAAGATCCTTCTCTGCAGAGCTGCTTTCCAGCCAGGAAGCCTCTGTACCGGAGCATGGGGTTATTCTTCCCAGGCTCAGGGCTTTGCATTTCCCTTGGCTGAACTTCATGAGGTTCCTCTCTGTCCACTTCATCAGCCTGTCCAAGTATTGCAGCACAACTACCTGGTGTACCAAACTCCCAATTTGGGATAATCTGCCAACTTGCTGAGACTGCACTCCATCCCACAACCTTCAGTTCACTTATAGAGAGGTTAAACAGTATTAGCCCCAGCACCCTTAGGGGACTCCAAATACTGAACAGCCTCCAGCTGGCCTCTGTCTTGCTATCACAACCCTCTGAGCCCAGCAGTTCAGTTACTTTCAAATCCACCTTCCTGCCTCTGTGGGCTTTGATTTTAAAGAGTCATTGAAAAATACAAGCTAAGAGGATACGCCTGTACTTTTACTGAGAGAAGTAGCTATCATGACTTTGGCAGCAGTGAATGGAAAACTACCATGTCAAATTAATACCTGTTAGAAGCTCATCTTCACTTCATTTGAACCCACTGCCATCTGGTCAGTTTAGTCTGTTTAATCAAAGTTATTTATCATCCTTTATTTACAAATGAGAAAAGAAAGGAAAAAACTAGATCACAAATGTACAGACTACCTCAAGTATAGCTCAAAACCATGATATTTTATGAGTCTATTAGATCTTCCCATAACATACTGATGCTGACAGGCAGTATTGCCACAAAGAAAGTCTGGAGATTTTTACTGTGCTTTTCATACCAGACAAGTGGCAGAAATATGCCACTTTAATGGAATGACAGGCAGAGATCTGACCTGCTGTAATGTGTCTTTCCATTTCGACCCTATCTGGGAACAAGACAGTGTAACTCTAGAGTTCTTTCTTAGGTTTTGAAAAGACAGTAGTAAGAAAAATGAGATTTCCTATAAGCTCAGAATAAAAAAAGGATTTTGTTGTCTTTGTTGTGGTTATTTGTGCATTATTTTGAATTCCATTGTTGCAAAAAGCCCACATTCAAGAAAAAAACCCAATCTACTGATTTTTAAGTATATGTTCACATTTCTGAGGATAGGAGACCTCAGGTACCTCCAGTTGAACAGTAATGTGCCTTTAAACCTTGCTATAGAAATAAAATTATGACACCTTTGCCTTCAAAGCAGGGAGAAAATGCCAGAAGCAATTGCACAATTCTTTCTTTCTTTCCCGCAGCAAACAAGCAAAACAGACAAATGGACTGAGGGCTAAAAAAAAATTTAACAGTATCATCACGATCAGCTATCAGTGTTGATTGCACTTCGTGGGAACAGAG
Organism: Lepidothrix coronata; assembly: GCF_001604755.1. Classification (NCBI taxonomy): domain Eukaryota; kingdom Metazoa; phylum Chordata; class Aves; order Passeriformes; family Pipridae; genus Lepidothrix; species Lepidothrix coronata. The sequence goes on from NW_016690182.1 coordinate 3,409,912, forward strand.
GGATATCAAGCGCAGCAACAACTGTCTGGCAAGCCTAAATTGTTGTGGAGCACACTGCCTTCTCACCAGGGTATCAGGTCAGGTGGTTTCTAGCTTCTACCCTAATTGATAGCATTTCTGTTATGAAGATGGAGTTACTTCCATCTTAGATCTGAGCAGCTCCTGCCTGATATTGGATTGAGTGATTGAAAACTTGTGCCCTGTGATGCAGCACTCTATTGGACCAGTGGCACTGGCTAATTTGGTCCTCAGGACACACTCAAGAAAGGAGAGGAACAGAATATCAGGGTGACCATCCAATTAGTTCAATGAAAGCTGAAGCCAAGGCCCAAAATGTCAGTATGTTAGCAAGGTGTTTACCTTCTCTTGAGTGGCACCTGCGAAGTGCTGCATCTCAGCTCTGTTTCGACCACTCAAGAGAAGGAGAAACCGATGAAACTCTTCAGCTGGAAAACAGAATCCTCTCCCCTGCCTCCCTCCCACTCCTGCAGGCCCTTCCTGCAGCGGGGGAGCTGCCCATGGGGTCTTCAGCAATGGCACTGCAGTTCTCTGGGGTCAGTGCACTGTTAACAGCAATGCAGGTACCTTCTACAGCGTTTCCATGGGAGCAAAGGTGCAACAGCACTTGACAGCAGTACATAATCATTCCTCGCCATGTTTACTTTGCACAGGTCACCCCTTCTCATGTAAATTTTCCAGACAGGAGGAGGATAAACAGGAGAAGAGCAGAAAATAAAAGTTCTCCGAAATGTGAACAGGATTTTCCTCATCTAACCAGATGCCACAGCAGAAATAAGATCCATTGTAACCTCAGTAGCTCAATTTTACTGTAAGCTTACAGAGCCCACTTGCTGGTTTTCCAATTTCCACACAGGCGCCTGAAGAAAGTGCAAATTCCCTTTGAGTATTATAAACACTAGATGAAGTTCAATCTTCCCTCAGTAAATTTGTAAAAAACCCTCCTTTTTGGGGGTCATGATTTTGTCTCTTTCTATCACACCAACAACACTAACGCCAATATACGAGGTTCCAAAGGAACCACAATCTTGTGGTGGCAAAAGATAGGTCCCAGCTAGTGGTGGTCTGTCACTGCCAAACAAGTGATACCTGTCCTGCCTTTAATTCCACAGAGACAAAACCATTTCTACGTTCAGCAGAAGCAGCTCTCCTCATACAAAGCATCAAAACTTCATGACTGTAATTGTAGTGCAAACCCAGGGAAGGCGATTTATTTCTTCACTTAGTATTAATGGGACGGGAATGTGGCCACCAGGGATTGTGATGCTGTAAAATATGCAGTAAACAATGATTTCATTTATATGAAGAATGAGTACTAGATTAAATTTGAGTTAAATATTAAATGAAGAATGTATTAAATATTAAGATGAAGATTCCACACACATATTATTTGTTGCAGATAAAAATAACTGCAGAGATAGTTGAGATTAATTCATCACCTTTTCAGAGTCTTCATGCCCTTTAGGGAATGTCACAAACCCATACACTGTCCCAACTGGTGTATCTTGTATTTTTGTGCAATATATGGACCTAAGGATTTTACTTCCATGCAATTACCACCTTACACATTTGTGACTACACCTCATAACCCGAATCTCACTTTTCTCTATAGAACAGTATCAAGATCATTTGTTTGGGCTTGTAAAACATTCTTCAAACAGCTTTTGGCTGTTCCGCAGTGTATCTCTCACGGGAGAGACTCTCCTAGAGAACTGGAATCTCCTAGGAGGAGGAGACAAAAATGTGCATGGTGGAAGCAGGGATCTGAGATGCCTCTGTAGCATTTCATTAAAGCTTTTCCTTCTCTGGCCCCCTTCTTGTGCCCTTCTCTCCTTTGCCTCTCTCCTTGATGACAGTCACATCAAGAGTGAAATTCTGCCTTTAAAGCCATCTCCAGATGATGGTGTGCATGTTAGTCCTTGGAGGGTAATTAAATGCAACATCTGAAAGCTGTATTGTGCTTCATTCTCCCTCCATATGGCTAAACCTTCTTTTCTCATAACTAATCTGACATTTGCTGATTGAAGATTCTGTAGTGGAATATGCATTTAATTTGTGCATAAAAGGTTACATTAGAAATTACTTCAGAAAAATATCACAAATTGTAACATAGGTTCTGAGGGCATGATACTTTCTCCTAATTTCTTTCCCTGTGATGACAAAATTTTCTGTGAATTTTCTGTGCCCTGACCAAATTTTCCTAAATTCATTTTCCTTGATGTGACTTAGCAATATTGGCAGATTAACTAATCTGTTGGCACAATTATTGTTAAAGGACATATTCTACTGTAAAATATCAGACCTCGGAGAACATGGAGATGAAGAGTTTCATGATTCCTGTCAACTGACATTCATAATCACAGTTATTTACTCTTTAAGCTGAATGAAACTCCTCAAATAAACTTTTCTTTCTATCAAAATTTCTGCTTTGTTTAGACAGACAAGAACAGTGCTATATCTCTCAGGACTGCATCTCTCATCACAAGTCATGTCCTTCAATACAAAAACCTTCCTGTCAAGAACAATCAAAATTTAAGCTACCCTTCATTACTTGAAGCTATTTCACTAAAAACAAGATCAGATATAAGTGGCTGTTACAACCACAACAAAAATTCTTTGTAGCATATGAAAAGGATACTCAAAATTGCTGAGACCTTTGCCCCTTATTTTGCCAAGATATTCTCAAAAGAAGATACTTGTTCCCAGACAGCTTCCTGGAAGAGATGTGTCACAGAAATTCTTTGTTAGTGAATTCTTTAGCTTCTTGAGTAAGTATAATAGCCTAAAAATCCAGTAGCGTTCTGGAGGAATTTTTGCAGTTGTATTTATGGGAAGCAAACAATTAATTACATATGTTACTCTGCAGCAGTGATTTCCATAGGTGTGTAATTTTAAGAAGGACATAATATTTTGTCTATGCAGTTCTAGTATATTATTTGAGAAATACACTCCCTTGAAAATTATTCGTAATAAAGTGATCCAAGTTACATCTGAGGTAATTTCACAGAAGTTCTGGTACTTTCTGAAGCCTCTGTAAAATCCTCAGTTCTTCCTAAATTTAAATTTCACCTAAAATTTCATATGGAGGCTTTAGACCTCACAGAAATAACAGAAAGGTTGCTTTCCCTAGCAACATTCATGGTTAAACTTCCTTCAATCTGCAGTGCAACCAGCTCCAATCTCATGTAACACGGTCCCAGCACAATAACATCCTCATTTCCAACTTCACATACACTCTCTTTCCTTATGCTACCTCCTCCCTTCTCAGCAGTTGGGGATGCTCTCACTGTAGACCTGCAACTCCACAGCAGGTATATCAAAATCAGCACCATCAAAACCGACTTGCAGCTTAGTGTGCTTCACTAAGTTTCACAACACCTAAAGTCACTTCCACAGAGACTGTTAATAACAGTAATTTCGTATTTATTCTTTCACATTTCTGTGAAAGAAGGTTTTCCAAACCTTCTGCAGGAGTCACAAATGCTTCATCACTGTCATACAGTTTGACAGTGGCTCCACATCATCAACAAGCAGTTCTTTAGTGGCCTTTGCATCGTGTGCCCAATCCCTGTGACACAGGAGATATGGAACTGTCCCTTTTGGCTTTCAATACCAAGAAACTGGTATTGACAACATACTTTGTACATTCCTAAGAGCACACCCTTGCAATCACAAACATAAACAATGCTCATTTCTTCTCTGCATATCCCACGGGATACACAAAACTTCTTCAGTCATGGCTGCTTAAAATATGAAAGGATGTATATCCATGGGAGGCAGAGGGGAAGAAATTAGGTAAACTGAGTCACATGTTATAATTTAAAAAATACACAAATTTCCCATTTTCTCCATACTTCATCAGCATGTCAGAGTAAAATCCCATATTATTCCCTGGAATTGAACAGCAGTCCTTGGAAAAAGAATTCTGCTTATATAAACCATTACTGCATGTCAGGATCACTTCAAACTATTATTTGGATATAACCCAGAAGTGTCGCAGTAATTCAGTCCCAATGCTCACATGAGAATCTTTTGGAAGGGGTTTTGTACTGCAGAGCACTGCCTTCAAGCAGACCAAATATACTGAATAGTAGCCATTCTTTTTTTTTTCCTTTTAAGCATTTCCTTTCCTTTTCAAATGCCCTACAAAATTAAGAAAACAAGTCCATGTTTTCCTCCAGGAAAAACAAGGCTACTTTTTCTTATATTTTTTATAATAAATGGCATTTTACTGTGACTGGAATTGCACTCTATTTAGGTTTTTCAATGCTTTGAAGGAGTCTGAAAGGTTTATTCTGCTTCACTATAAGCAGCACTCTGCAATATTCCCCATATAACTTGGTGCATAAACCATGAACTGATAAAGATTACGAAGAGTTAATTTATTTTTACTAGATCTAGTTTATGCAGCAGAGGAGGCTGTTTTATTCATATCAATTAATAAAGTCACAGTAATATTTTTCTTTTCTGATTCTTTACATGCATTCTCCCAGTACAGAATTACTTGGGGTATTTTTAAGGGTCTATGTATATTGTTGATAATTTTATTCATTACATGTTTTGGAAGAAAAAGCTTCCAGTAGTACATACACCATTATACCTGCACATGCACAGCCATGGTATGACACAAATAAATTTAATTTAGCAACATGGGCTTTTCTTAAGCCTGGGAACATTAACTTCCTCTAAAATTGTTATGCTGTTTTCCAGCTTACTGGTTGGATACTGTGGGATAAGTTTATATTTGAGCTGAGTTGATGACTTATAGGGTCTGATTCTTCATAAATTTAGCCCTGGCTGCCCCTGGTGGCTTTAATCTGATCCCCAGAGGCCAGTGGAATTGCACATGTAAGAAGGTGGGATAAGAGAGAGGAATCCTGCATGAATGTGTAATTACAAGCAGTGACAGATGGGACTGGGACGGTACTTTGCTGTAGAATGGCCTGATCCAAACCCATCTGTAGCCCAGAGCAAATGCACCACAGCTCTGGATCACACCTCCGGACCTCATGTTTAGGGACTTCTCCCTGCAAGATTGTAGCTATGAATTGCCAGGGTCTTGCACGCTGCACCACCAGCATCTGGGCTAAAAAAGCCCAGGGGGGTGGCCCCCACTTGGAAAATCTTGCTGTTTGAACTGCAGGGTAACAGTGCTCTACAAAATGCATTTGGGAACACCTTGGTGCATGAAGGACCCTAAAAACCCCTGTGGTTCTCTTCCTACCCCTGATACGTGATTCATATCACACTGAAGCCATTAATCCCAGCCTAGTCAGCTGTGAAAAAAAGACATACACTCTTGTGCAGCTTTTCTTTTACTGAGTTGGGACTTCTTCCCTTGTAAATGAACTGATGAAACACCAGAACTACCGCGCTGTCTCTGGTGATGTACAACGCCTGTTTTCACAGTGGTATTGTGCTATTACTATTCATTTTGATAGTGTGTTTCCTTCCTCTCCCTGCAGTTGGTTCATCTGAATTGTCGCCAAGATGGTTGGTTGCCTTGGAAACTAATTAAGGAAAGCCTTTGGTTAGAAGCAGAGTTTCAAGCATTAAACTATTTGAGAGACAGATGCAGAAATTAAGGTAATGTCTGCTAAGATGAAAGGGTTTATCCTTTATATGGAGAAGAAAGAACCACATTAAACGCCAGAACTGAAACAAAGCAACTTTTATACAAGACTGATTTTTAAAACCTGGAAGAGATGAGTGAGCGAGGGATTTCTAAATCAGCCAGGGGCTTAGAAGAGGTGACAAAGATTCCCAGAGCTATTAGGGATGCAGAGATGGACAAACAGAGTGGGACAAAAAACTCAGGAGACCTCATGTTGAGCAAATTTAGCCAGCTCTGCCTTTCCCTCAAATACTCCGTGTCTTTAAAAGACTTTTTGTCAATGTTGCTTTTGAAGAACAGCTAACGAAACACCAAATCCTCCCACCCCCCCCAGTCCAGATACGGCATGAGAAGCATCAGTGTGTACATCTGCCTCTAAAACACATCAAAAGAGGGAGTGAGAGGCTTCCGCCAATGGCCCTCAGGCTCAACTTTTCTCCCGAGACTGTCAACAAGGGTAACAATTAGTGCCAGCTGCAGGAACAGCTCAGGCAGTGTGGACACAGCCTCAACAAGGAGTGGGACCCTCAGAGCACTTGCTCAGGGCAAACACATGCACCATTTCTGTGCACTCAAAAGCTGCAAAGAAAGGTGAACTATGCAGCAAATTGTGCTTTTACAGCTACCTATTAACTGAAGTTCAAAGCAAATACAGTCTCTGTATGAGCATATTGGCATCAATTTAAATATTGTCTCCAGGATAACGTTCAGGATAATGGTTGATTCTACTTGGAGCAGTGTTAACTGAGCAGAGATTCTGGTTCTCTCTACATTTCAATGGCAATACAGAGGTTGCCATATAAAGAAGACTGTAACTGCATAACTGCATACTAGAAATGTTGTGGTAAAAATATGCAAAACATTAAAAGCAGATGCATGTGTGCATTGGTGTGTGCATTTATATCCCATGAATTACCATAAAACATAAAATGAGTAATTGCTACTATCACAGAAAAATAAAAACTAATGGTGACTTCAGGTTCATATGCCTCTGGCATAAAAAACCAGAGTTGCTTGGCAGCGATCTACATACAGGAGCTTCCACATTTACAGTGAGATATTCTTTGTATTAATTATTATTATTAACTGATCAGATACATTTAAAACCATGCTTTAATGTCTTTTGAACACTTTTAAGCTTTGTGTGCCATTACCTCAGTCATTCTGCAGGATGACTAATACTCCGTTAAATTCCTGCCATTTGGAACCTGTCTTGTTTTATGAAGTCTGGGTGATGGCTTTGGAGAGACATTCCTATTTACAAGCTAGAAATTGTCTCCTCAGGTATGTGTGAAATGCGCTATATGTTGGGCAGATTAACCCAAGATGTTACTTTTCCCTGCTTTACCAATCCATCTCCTGCCCTTTATGAGTTTCACAGCTGACAGGAGCAGGCCCTTCAAGGCAGATACAGCTGTCACTTTTGACGTATACCCATTTTTAACTTATCCTTCCACTGGCTACAGTCCTGAGGGTGACTGACCTAAGTACCTCCCCTTTCCTCCCCACATGCCCATATGGACTTGTGAGCTGCTGAAACTTTCTGGATATGAAGAGAAAAAAGTGACCTTTCATTCTGCTTTAGATCCTGGTTTCAACAATACTCATGGGTACCTAATGAAGAAATGTCCTAAATTTTAAGTTTCTAGTTCATTGGAAATGTAAAAATGAACTGTACCAGTTTCAGAGTGATGTTACACAACACTGTACATAGCAGATACTCTCTTGGAGCCTCAGCTGAACCCCCTTCTCTGCTCTACACAACTTCAGACAGAGGATAAAATCCGACTCTGACATGGCCATGGCACCAACTCCTGGAGAAAGCGGCAGGGATGCACTGCTCTGGAGGGTGTGTTCTGTGGTGTGCCACCTTCAGAGGACATGGCATTACTGGGGTTCAAAAGCAAGCAGAAGCTACAGCTACTCATAGCTCTGCTCCTGCTTTAAGTGCCCCACTGTGTTTGTAGGCAGTTATATTTTAAATTGCTACAGAGAACACAGGCAAATCCCCACCAGACTGTTTATAACCGAACATTTAAAGCAAGAAGTTTACATGATAGCGGTGTTGATTTTTTTCAATTACATTTTTCCTTATTTCTTGTTATCTTTAATGACTACTGGTCAACCGAATTCTACAGTTTTGTGTTTATTCTACGACACCCTCAATGTGAAATCTGTTGTGCAGTGAGCACACTCCTCTGAGATCTGAGCAGCTCTGCAGAGAGATGCAGCTGTGGCTGTACTGAGAACCTGCACACCATCTTCCTAATCTCAAAATTTCAGACTTGAAGGTCAAGTCACAGTCGGTGCTTGCACGGGACAGAGTTCAGTCAATCAGATTACCCTTCATAATCCTACAGATGCTTCACTTTAAATTGTCTTTGACAGTCTGGCTGTCATTGTAAAACTTTGGGGACTGCATTCCCTACTGTAATATTGCTTCTGCTTTGTGAGATGCCTTCACTCGATACAGATATTTCCTTGGAGCCTAACCTTTATGACTATGTTTGGAGATAATGTCCTTTTGAAAAAAGCATGCAGTCTTTGGAACAAACAGGTCTTTTGTAAAGTTTCACCATTTTGATCCTGAATGGAGTTTCTCCCTCCTCATTTTCCCTCAGGAGATTTTCTTCTAAATGGACATAAAGTCATTCTAGTCTGAAATACAGCTTATCACCCTGGGAATAAGAAAAACATATTTCTTAACTCAAAAACATGTCTCTAAATACACGGTTGAACAGGCTAAAGCTTACTGTTAGCTCTCAGAAGAAAATGTTCTTCTGTTTATGAGAACAAAATTTTGTATCTATCTGTGAAGGAATACAGAATATTTTAGCATCAAGGGACAAGAAGTGTGGGGAGCTTATGAATTTTGCATGACATAAGTGTTGCTATCTGTATGCTTGAGAGGCCACTAGATGATTAAATTGGATATAGTTTTGTTGTGCAAGGAAGGATATAGATCCACATGCTCAGTGGTTATAGAACTATAGGGTAAGTGAACAAACAGATGGTAACTTACAGAATAACTATTAATCCCTCTGCTTCCCCTTACTCTGCAGCTGAAGAGATCTGAGCAGGGTTTCCACTTCTAGAACAAAATATAAGGCCCATCACAAAATAATCTGAATGGGGAATGAAAGCGGATGTGTCGGCAGAGTGAAATTTGGCACAAAACAGGTTACTCAGGCAAAGTAGGAGCTGAGGTGCCCTCTTTCCCCTACCTTATATTTACAGCTGGGAAAGGTCATGTACCAGCCAGCTCTGAAGAGAGAAATACTTCATATGATGGGTTACAGATCTTGGAAACATAGGAACATACAGATTTAGCATCTGTACTAAAGGCCTATGGAATACTCAAGGTCACTGACTCACATGTCTGTACATCGCTGGAGGAAGGTACAGAATATTCCAGAACAATCTGGAGTCTCTGAAGAAAATCCTCAGATGTGTAATTGTCTTTAGATAAGCCTAAACTTTTGGAAGAGAGGTACACCCCCATCTGAACCGGTTGAAAAAAGCATCAAAGGAAGAGAACTGCACACACTGACCAGCCTGATACAGGAAAAGAGGTCACTCCTATTTAACCCAAGCACTAACACAGAGCCATGATACACAGTTTCTGGAGCAGAGAACTGACAAGCTTGCTGAATGGCCTGGCCAAGAGCCCAAAAGTCTGATAGCAAGCTCAGTGCGTGTATAGACTGTTCAGTGGTTTACAGTCTGTTTATTTCTGCAATGACTTTTGTTTTTGGATAAGTTCTATTTAAGCCTCTGAAATTCAGGGTCACTGGCAAATGCTGCTGTTGTCCCAGAGACAATGAAATGACAGGTGTCACACAGTCCCAAGTGACCATGTAAACACCCTCTCGGGAGGGAGGCATCACTCCCAGGTGATGTGAGGATTGACCTTTAAAGATGTGCTCCTAGGAGGCTAAAAAAGGGAGAGGAATGGAAAGGCAGCTGGCTGAGGCAGCCCACATCAACCCTCTGTGAGACAGTCTGTCCATCAGTTCTCTGACATTAGTACAGACAGGTAAAGAGTCTTGGCTTCCCTTTGCTCTCACTGGAGGAAAGCTCTTCAAACCCAGATGCAATTGTGCATCAGCATGTGGAAATGTGCTCTGATGTTACTGCCTCTCAGCTAAGCAGACTTTCTATACTCCACACACAGCACCATGGAATTGACTTTTTAAACTGCAATAAACTGCTAGATTTGAAATATGCAAATCCAGATTTATCTCTCCCCTCAATGGTATGCTATCAGCAAACACAACTGGCTAAAAAAAAGACAACTCTCCACTCCCTTGAGCAAGCTGGATGGATGGATTTAAGTACCACACATATGTGTGAAAACTTTTAACTACTTTATGAGAAGATAACAAAGTAAGCAGAGGAGATGGAAGGAAAAGCCTAAAACCAATAATTGTTAAGCTATCAACCTAGGGGCCGCCATTACTGACTTTCTCTGCAGAAACTTAAGTCACTGTTTTTCAGTATGCAATAAAAAAACCTCTGGAAATTGTTAACAGAAGATATTTTTAGCATCAGAGGCATCAGTGTGTACTGTAGAATTTGGGGAAGCCTGGAGGCCCCAGTAGCAAATTTCTACTTACTCAGATGCTAATCACATTGACAGAAAGCTGAATCATCCATTTAATAAAATTACAACTTCACTAGAGTTGAATTTAGAATAGCTGCAGAAGAAAAGAGTCCCCAGTTTTTTGCTATATGGTTTGCTTGGTATATAGCTTTCATTTCAGGCACTGGAAAGGTTTGATTATTTTTTTCTCTCACTTGCATTATAGGAGAGAAAGAGAGAACAAATGTAAATGGAGTTAGATCAAACAAAAGGCCTGTTTCTCAGCAGAGAGTGGGCCCTCATGTAAGCTTGGCTCAGGAGTGCTCTCCTACAGTGTTTGCAGAAGAGTGGGCTGTGGGTAGGTGTTTTGCATCTTTTGCAGAAGAAGAGATGTTTCTTACCTTTTACAGTATGAATTTCCCTAAAGAGAGCACTCACCATATTGCCTAAAAATACAGTGTACAATGCAGTGCTGCATATTAATATCACAACCGTACCAGTTGTCAGAGTTACAGACCAGCATCACCTTGTGCTGTGTTCTCTTGAGCACCTCTTTCCTTTCCCTGTAAGCAGCAGCTCTGGCATCTGGCTGCCCCCACAGACTGACCCTCAGTGATATACCTCAAGGCTTGACAGGAACTGAATACTTTGAGAAGGAACTCAATGAATATATTTTTTGTATTTCCCAGGGTTTATTACAGTGAGGTCAGTTTGCTGGTAGTTTACAATATAACATTTCTAAGAGATATGCTAATGCTTCATGAAATTTAAATGTTACTTTTGATCTATTCCATAATATAAACCCACAGTTAAATTTATGAAGTGGCAATAATCAGAGGGTTTTTCAGTCCTAATGTAAGTGAATTCCCAAATGCCTACGAATAACCAAGCAGCATGGATTTGGTTCCACACCAACACCAGCTCTGCTGTGAGCCCAGGCAGCAGGCATCTGTGCTGTGTCCGCTCCCAATGATTTGTATCTGTTCCTACACCTCTTCAAGCACATTGCACAGCACAACCAGTGGCACAGGCATTCTGGGTAGCCTGCTGGGATGGCCAGAGAGTATGGCTATTCCTCTGGGGCAAAGGAAACACTGGGAAGGCCACGCAAGAGCAAAACAGTCACCTCAAATGCATCTTTCCCCATAAAGGTGTTTAGACTCTTATCACTCGAAATTTAGGCCTGTCAACAGCACTGGCTGTGCAGAGGGAAGGGCTTTATGTACCAAAAAGTGCTAATGTGTCATTTGGACTACCAGTTGAATTTTTCATTAGCAGTATTTTCTTTCGGGAATTCTTTAAGATCATTCTATGATACTTCAGTGGCTTTTTACTTCTTGTTTCATGTTCCACTTAACAAACTGCACCTGAATTGCAATCCCTACAAGCAGCCTCAATGCCAATAATGTTACTCTAGCAGCTGAGGTTTTAGGTTCTCAACCTACTTAAAAATAATTCATTATTAACATCTGGGAAAAAATATCACAGAGACATTTTGTGGTAGGTTACACGTAAGTGCTGCCACCAACTATGAGCATCACTGTGGCATTTTAATTTTACTAGGTAACTGGGCAGCTGTTGGGACTCACATCTCAATGGACACTTAATTAATTTCTAGAAATAGACAGTTCTGGGAATATTAACAATGTCTGTCACAGAGAGATCACAATTTCTGAAAAGTATATACCTGTTCCAAAATGGTGTTGATTCTGTCTACTTCACAGTCAATTAAGTATCTTTTTTCTTGTCGTCTGTCCATCTCCTCTATAATTCTTCTGAACTCTTGAACATCCTTTATGCTTCCTACAGATCTGGCTGTCACTTGCCAGTTGTTCTGTACTGCTGCTTCCATAATCGCCTGAAGAATAGAAAATCCTGTGGGGGAAGAGACAACGCAACCACTTAAAAAGAGAACAAACATAAAACCTATTTTGAATGTTTGACAAAGGGCTCACAAAAACTTGCATCATCTAAAGGGACACAGAAGAGCTGAGAGCCTGGAAGTGCTTCATTACTTGAGAAAGCAACAGTGTAGGGACCAGTCTCTTCTTTCAGTGATGCCACTGGCAAAGTCACTGACTTCAGCAGAATTGCCTGGTGGTATATTACCGCAAGGCATATCAGAATCTGTCCAATATATCATATTATGATCCTCTCAGGGATGTTTATGGTCGTGCTGGGGTCTGTGCCAGCTGAGAATAGGAGCCTGCAGCCATTACTTGGGCAAAAGTCCATCAGCTTGAGGAGAGGGACAGAAGAGGTGATTTGCAGACTGCAGCAATGGGTCATTAACTGGCAGAGATCCAAGCACTGCACAAGAATGCCAATTAAGTCATTGTACTGGTCATTGGAGCCACAACCACAGGAGAATATTTTACTGATACTCACTTTGATTTCAAAAAAATGCTTTTAAATATGGAGTCTAACAGCACTAACCACCCTTTCAATGCTTTCATTAAAGTAATATCAACTCATTTAGCATCCTCAAGAAGAGAGAAACAGCACAGGATGACTGAAGACTGCGCAGTGGGAAATTATACAGGCAAGCAGCATTTAATTTCTTGCGAACAGCCGTGCCTCAGCAACAGGCAGAACTAAGTCCCTAAGTGAACGGCAGTGGAACTGGGAATGGAATCTCCTTCAAGTCATGCTATGTAGGAGTTATCAGACATCGATATGCAACCCTTTATTATAGTATGTAGATGGGAATTTGGTGCATTACCTGTTTTGATTCAGGACATTTAATTTTGTGCATAATTCTAATCATTTCAACTCTGAGCAGATGCCAGTCAAAGAGAGAGGTCACCTACTTCAAGCACACAGTGGTTTTCAGTGGAGTTTTATTGTTCAGAAGCACATCCATGTAGCTGTTTCTGTCCAGATAATTGATTTCCAAAACTTTCAGTCCAGTTATTTAGTCATACTGTGGATTTCTTACCCACAGCCAGATTTGAAAAGCCTCCATGCAGGCACATAAACACAGAGGATCAACAACTCATTAACTGTGCTCTGTGATAACCAGTTCCCTACACTTCTGAAACTGAAAGGAGTTTGAGCTACAGAGGAGCAACAATTCACTGCTGCAAATTACACCAAGAGCTATTCTGAACTCAAACACCCTTGTCGGGGTACGGCAACAACAAAGAACTTGTGCTGCCTGATCTTCCGTAGCCTGCTGTAAATCTGTGGTGGCTGTTTGAAGCCAGAGGAGCTGCATCATTACCTCATTACAGACACAAACAAGGAAAGAGTGATTTTCTGGATTGCAATTAGATTATTATAATTTACCTTGTGACTTCCTTAAGTCTCACTCAAATGCCCTCACTTTCCCCGTGCAGCCTCCTTGATTCTTTGTAAGAATTTCCTTTGTAAGAATGCGCTTTACTATCCCATGAAAGGTGGTGACAATTAATATGTACGCTCGTTTAGAATTCTTTCTGGCATCTTCTTTCCTTTGAGACTATTGAAAGAGAGGCATTTACATATGTATAGTACAATGAACTCAGTCTTCCTTAACATCATATTTTACAAAACTGGTTGTGATGTCTGTGACAGCATTGTGATTCCACTACGTGTAGGAGGAAGATCTAAGCCTACGATACTTTGTTGGCTGCAAACGAGGAATTTTTATGTGGGAACATAAAAACCACTAATGGGGATTTACAAATGCTTTGTGTACAAAGACATGCTTTTAAAAAAAATACGATTCCACCAAGTAATAAATATTTACAACTTTGTTTCATCATTCATATAATGTCTAAGTATGAACCTTGAGCTTGCTGTAAACAACAAAGTTAGTAAGTCCAATTTTTTTTACTCCAAATTGAACAAATTGGTTCAACATATTATTAAAGAATGACACTTTAGCTCTATTTTTTGCTATGACACATACAAAAGTCATGAACTGTCTCAAAGAAAGAAGGAAAATGAACATGCTGGAGTGCAGATGCTATCGGTTGACTGCCACACTCCCTGTTTCAGATAACACTGAGTCAGAACTTGCTTTATCAAACCTTGAATATCTCAGAAGAAAGTTAGGCAATTTTCCTAATTTTGTGCAATTACATGTTTATGTGGGTGTGAGTGTGTGTGTATTTTTGTATGTGTGTGTATTAGTCAGTGGTTACCATTTCAAGAGAAAGAAGAGCGATGTTACTCAGCAGCCTTTCTCCTATACATGAAAATACAGTTACAGTAAACTTACTGTGAAAAGTTTCAGAGCCTCATAATTTCTGTGTTCTCCACCTCCTCCTTCTTGTCACATCAAGTCTTTATAGTCACAGTCCCCTCTACCCTTGCCAGTTCTTGACATTCTCCCTGTGGTCACTGTCTGTGCTGTGCCAGCTCCTGTCTCTCAGGCCCTCTCCCTCTCCCATCCTTGCTTTGAGAAGAACCATTTGCCTTTCCTGTGGCAGCTCGTTAGGCCAGTCCTCTGATGACCTTTACAGAGCCCATTCCCCTTGCTTTACAAAAGCCTGGTTCCAACCTTCTGCTTTCAGGAAGGCAGCACTCACATCCTCGCTGTTCCCAGCCTCCGGTCTCTCTCCATGCCTACTGCCTTCAGTGCCATTTACTGCACTTTACATCGTTCCCCATTACGTGTCATTTCTGTAAACAACATGTTCCAGGCTCCAGCTGTACTTTACCATTAAAAGAGCTGTTACATAAGCGGTGTGATTGTTTAAATAAAAGGACCATTTTATCTTCAAATGTGAACTTTCCTTTCTCCTTAGCATAACAATGCAAGCTGTGCCGGTTCAGGAGCACTGCCTGGGTAATGAACGGGGAAATTATTTTCCCTGTTCTGCACATGTTGGTGACCAGGCTAGTACACTGCACTTTTCCACACCCTGCCCTCAGTGAACACACCAGTGAATGCTTCACAAGAGATGCTCTCCCCTGGAAGTGTGGAACTCTTACAGGTACCTCTCACCTCATTCCCCCTAAAGGAGACCAGCCAGCCATGGCCACTATCTCCAGTCTGTAGTTCTTCTTTGGTGTGCATCAGACCTACTCTGAAAGACTAAGAAGTGATAATTCATCACAGGTCTGTGAAGAGGTCATGCAGGAAAGGCTTTCATTGATACTGTCAACCAATAAAGCCAAAAAATATTAGTTAAGACAAGAAAAACTGTCATCCTTCTAGAAGATGACAGCAATGA